>NC_092189.1:2618332-2878332 GCF_043641665.1 Enoplosus armatus
GTCAGAAGTCTGTGAATTCTTGAGGACTTGAAAGACTGAGAAAACCACTGAATCGGCGGTCTTTCGCCGGTGCAGGGTAGCTTTAGTGCAGCTGTTTTCTAGTTTCCGCTGCGCATCGACTGAGTTTACATGCGAACAGATGATCCAGTTAAACTGTTTACATGTGCAATACAAGGGGAAGAAAAACATTATTATTATTATGATTATCAACTTTAGCTATGTACAGAAAACTGCCGACATACACTTAACTTGTCAAACATGGGCTTATGACACCGTGACTCTGACACTTCGACTGACACTTCAGCTCCTTTCAAGTCTATGGTGTTCCCCTTTTGAACGACATTGTTTTTCCCCCCTTCCAACTCGAACAACTTTCATTGCTCCTACACAATTTCTGCCAACTGCTTTTGACACTTTAAGCGACACCTCTGTTTATAGACTAAACTTGAACTGTTACTAATTTCTGTCAGGACTTCCACTTCAACTGACACTTGAGTTCAATGTATCATCTACACTTCGACTGAGATTTCGGTGCTTGAACTTGAAGTGATACGTCACCTTCACTCAGAGCTTACACTTAAATTGACTCTTCCACTTCACTCAGTGTTTTGCTGTAATATTATAAAGAGTACGGTTTAGACGTACTCTATATGAAACGTGACCTGAGATAACTTCTGTCCCGATTTGGCACGAGATAAATAAAATTGAACGGACGTTTACACTTAAATTGGCACTTCTTTCAGCACTGCCATGTCAACATCAGTATTTGTATTTCGACTGCCACTTCAACTATGATTTCAAATGTATCAGTGTTTTATCCAGTCAGAATTTTTAGCAGCGACTGTATTACCTCCTTTCCAATGTCTCGTCAGACTTTGCCTGCAGAGTACGTGGTAGATCCTCGAGCAGTGCCTTTTCTAAATGTTGATGCAATCAAGCCGACGGCAAAAACTGTCATAACCTGCCTGGGATTGAGCTGCCTGCGGATCAGTACCGTAATCATATTTTCTCTTGCTTGTCTTGCTTTCCCAATGCCTACATCTGTTTATTCAGAGTTGACATTTTATATTAATAGGATGTCGACGGCATGAACAAAATGATTTTGTCACTCGAGTACTGTTACACATCACTGAGCATCCAGGTTTGTTGGAAGTCTTTGTCTTAAATCTCTCGTGATTACAAAGCACTTTAAAAGGTAGTTCTGAGAAAAAAATGTACCTGAATACTGATATAATTATATTAGATATGATTAAATAAGCCTGTTCTAACTTCCCCTTACTGTGATAGCGCCGTGGGACTGTTCAGCATCCGTGCTGTTCCTACTGGATATGAAGAATAATCCATCAAACGATAATTGTTGTTGTTTTTTATCTCTGTCATCTGATTATTCTGTCGTCTTCTAACTGCAGCAGATTGCCCTTTTCATCTCATTTTCTGTAATGATTGTAACTGTATACTGTCACTCCAGACTACTGTGATAACTTCAAGCGTTTCAAGGGACGAAGAAGTGAGTGAGCTCTGATAGAGAGCACATCTTGCCCAGAATGCCTTGTGGGTGTGGATCATTGTCGGTGAATGACATACTCAGGACGGATGGGTTAATGCGAGTAAACAAGCTATATTTGGAATCTTTAAATCTATTCATGACATTACATAGATATACAGGTACCAGTCAAAGGTTTGGACACACCTTCTCATTCAATGGTTTTTCTTTATTTGTATTATTTCCTACATTGTAGATTAATATCGAAGACATCAGAACTATGAAGGAACACATATGGAATTATGGAGTAAACAAAAAAGTGTTAAACAAACCAGAATATGTTTTATACTTTAGATTCTTCAAAGCAGCCACCTTTTGCTTTGATGACAGCTTTTGCACACTCCTGGCATTCCCTCAATCAGCTTCATGAGGCAGTCACTTGGGATGGTTTTCCAACCGTCTTGAAGGAGTTCCCAGAGGTGCTGAGCACTTACTGGCTGCTTTGCCTTCACTCTGCGGTCCAACTCATCCATAACCATCTCAATTGGGTTTAGGTCGGGTGATTGTGGAGGCCGGGTCGTCTGACGCAGCACTCCATCACTCTCCTTCTTGGTCAAATAGCCCTTACGTAGCCTGGAGGTGTGTTTGGGGTCATTGTCCTGTTGAAAAACAAATGCTGGTCCCACTAAGCGCAAACCAGATGGGATGGCATGTCGCTGCAGAATGCTGTGGTAGCCATGCTGGTTAAGTGTGCCTTGAATTTTGAATAAATCACCAACAGTGTCACCAGCAAAGCACCCCCACACCATGACTCCTCCTCCTCCATGCTTCACAGTGGGAACCACACATGTAGAAACCACCAGCTCACCTTTTCTACGTCTCACAAAGACATGACGGGTGGAACCAAAAATCTCAAATTTGGACTCATCAGACCAAAGTACATATTTCCACTGGTCCATGTCCAATGTCCATTCCTTTTGTTTCCTGGCCCAAGCAATTCTCTTCCTCTTGTTGTTCTTCCTCAGCAGTGGCTTCTTTGCAGCAATTCGACCATAAAGGCCTGATTCACGCAGTCTCCTCTGACCGGTTGATGTTGAGAAGTCTGTGAAGCATTCATGTGGGCTCTAATCTGAGGTGCTGTTCATTTGCGGTTTCTGAGGCTGGTAATTCTAATGAACTTATCCTCTGCAGCAGAGGTAACTGTTGGTCTTCCTTTCCTGGGACGGTCCTCATGAGAGCCAGTTTCATCATAGCGTTTGATGGTTTTCGCGACTGCACTTGAGGATACATTCAAAGTTCCATTGAAATTTTCCGGATTGACTGACCTTCATATCTTAAAGTAATGATGGACTGTCGTTTCTCTTTACTTAGTTGAGTGGTTCTTGCCATAGTATGGATTAGAACAGTAGTTGAATAGGGCAATTCACTGCATAGAACTGTGTACCAACCCTACCTCTGCACAACACAACTGATGCACACCATAAAACCAGGTGACTGCCTCATGAAGCTGATTGAGGGAATGCCAAGAGTGCGCAAAGCTGTCATCAAAGCAAAAGGTGGCTGCTTTGAAGAATCTAAAGTATGAAACATATTCTGGTTTGTTGAACACTTTTTTGTTTACTACATAATTCCATATGTGTTCCTTCATAGTTCTGATGTCTTCAATATTAATCTACAATGTAAAAAATACTAAAAAATAAAGAAAAACCATTGAATGAGAAGGTGTGTCCAAACTTTTGACTGGTACTGTATGTCATTGCTTTATTTTTTTTGCACTGGTAATTTTTAATATTTATCACTAGGTCTGGTTAGGGGCAAGTGCATTTTTTAATCGCATCCTCTGCTCTGCTGTCACTCAAGCGCTACGGGAAGTGAAGACAAATGAAACTCTGTTTCACATCCGGTCAGGAGGCCAGAGCTCAGCGGCAGTGGTAGGAAAGTTTACGTCCACTGTGGCATTTATATTTTATGTTCGTATTATTTCATAAAATCTCGGATTTGCCGTTATCCCTGTACTTTGAAAGATCGAGCAAGCCTTCAGAAACCCTGACGGAGTGTTGATTCACATTGATCCAGCACAGCACCGAGACCAATTTGTTCTGTTGAAGTGTCTTCCGTCTGTCTGCATGTCAAATGCGGACGGTCAGACGAGGAGTGAGGAAAACAGTCAAACACTCTCTGCCTTCAGATAGCGCGTGAGGAAGACAGAGGGAAAGTTCTTCGGATCCCTTTTTTAAAGAGTGGTTTCATCCGAGATCTCGTCCGTTACTGAACTTAAAGTTGAAAAGTCCTACAAATGAGAGCTAGATGAGTTAAAATCTGCCTTTTCGTTGCAAAGCAGTAATATTGTTGTGCAAAACTAGGATGTGAGGCAGCTCAGAGACAATGGCATGGAAGGCAGGAAGACGGAACAGGAATGGCGGTCGAGGAGAGAAAGGTCGGGTTAACATGTAACTTTTTGAAAGTCAACACAGGTCGCGTCTCAAAAGCTGAATGAAGTCTCGTGGACACATTTTTCTGCTCTTTAGGAGACGGTTAGCAGGCGAAAGTCTGCCCATTGAGTCAAGGTGCTTTTAAGACAATGGGACCACAAGCAGGAAGTAAACATGTCTCCTGGTGAGTAGTGAGTAAAGACGACAAATTGGTTATTTCTTATTTCAAAAGTAACATAGTTAAAGCTACAGTAGGAAATATTATAGAATTATAACTATAATAACAGGTCTGAATCGAAAAACCAATCAGGGTTAGCTAGCAAGAAACTGGCCAATCACATCGACTCTGTACCAACAAGGCTCCACCTTCTGGATTGGAGGGAGTGTGAATCAGAACGGTTGGAAGTTTTTTCCTCTAATAATATCTCTAGTAATTGCCACGTATTGTGCATCAATTCCAATACAGAGTGGATAAATAATTGTTTTTCACTTGAACACACATCTATATATATACTTTTACCACAAAAGCTCAGCCACAAACACGACACAAGCACTAAAAATGTCAATGTAGTTACTGAGTTCAGTTTACAGTGGATAATGACAGCCTTCCTCCATCACACACACCACCCGTTGCTCTTATGATGATGTGTGTACAGTGGAGGTGACGATGATGCGTCTTGCTTATCTGAATGAGTTGTTGCTTGGGGCTGGAAAATACTTTTTTCTTTCTTTCCTTCTCTCTTATTGCAAAAAATATATATATTTCTAGAAAGCAACGTGGAATCTGGCAGCAGATGAAACACTGATTGCCTCTGGGGAATAAAGAGAAATGAAATAAAGAAAAGAAAGTGGGGCAAAGGGATTGGAAAAGAAAACATTACATTAATCAGCTGGCATTGGTTTTGGACCGGCAAGCTATGGACTACAGTGGAACTTTGAATTAGTTGTGGAAGTCGGCTCATTCCAGCTGCCCTACTTTTAACAGAAGGAAAACACAAAACCTGTGCAAGCTGCTCCTCACGTCGAGCGCATATTACAACAACCTGACCATTCATAACAAGCTGCCGACTGGATGTTTACCTCCTTTCATTTTCTGTGCAGGCGCACTTCGCTTTTTATAAAATTAAATCAAGTTCTTTCTCTATACTATGAGTGAAATCTGATCCAGGCAATTCTATCTGGAAGCAGATGGTTATAATCTCACAACTGTGCGACATAGCTGTAGACGTTTTAAGCATTGTGTTTTTTCTTGAGGCAAAGTCAAGACTAAAAAGGTGAAATAATTACACTTCTAATGCAATTAAACTTTTATCAATGCCGTTATTAAAACTGGCTGATCTGCCTCATTTTACCTTGTTTCGGGATACTGACGGATGAAAAACATTATTGATTTGAGGAAAACCTGATTTCTTTCCTTAGATTAAAGAAAACATTACACTTTAATGGACTCAATTGGACAATTTTAGTACCTTTTTTTTTTAAACAAAAGGGCAAACTTAACTTTCTGTGTGTGGCTTAACGGCGTGTCCCCTCACTGAACTCATATTGAGCCTCCCGGCAGCATCTCGGTCTCTCCTTGAACGTGACTCCTCTTTACATTTTCATTTACATCGTGATCCTTTTTGGCTCCAGACCAAAGTGGGAACATGGCAGCGTTTGTCACGCTCTCCATGTAGATGAGCAGTGAGGAGTGAATAGGAATCCATACGGATGTGAAGGACAATATGTTGTGCGGTCACCTTGCGTTTTTTTTCCAAGGTTTTAGCAGCTCAGCTACAAATGATGTATCCCACACATCTGTACTCGCCGTAGATGAATGTATGCTGTATGATTTTAAAGTTCCTGGAAGGTTGGTTTCCTCTCATCCTGTCCCTAAAATGAAAACCTATTGGCAGACTTGGGATGCGTGACCATCACCACAATTAACGTGCGTTACCACACAACGACCATGTGAGTCCGCTAATTGGTTGTTACATGGTAGGGAAATCAATAGAAAGCAAAGAATGCACAGGCTAAGCCGGAGTAAACAGGCAAAGCATGCAAAATCAGAGGTAGGGTCCCTGTAAATATCTGTTTTTGCAAGATAGAAGGGGCGTCTCATTACCATAATTAACATGCTGCTATTCATTATTTTTAATGTCTTTTGTGCTCATTTGTAGTCAGAATGCGGCGAGGAAAGCTCTCGGACGGGTTTGCGTCCTACATTCACGTCCTGCGTTGTGTACGTGTGGAATCCTGTATGTAAGCACCTTGCAACTCCGTGCCTTCTGGACCAGATCAGCTTTCTGTCAGGAGAAGCCGGGCCCGCTCATTAGGAAACTGCCCTTTTATAAGGGGACAAGAGGAGCTGATTTTCAGCCGTTACTGAAGTCTGCCGCAACTCCACCTGCTGATAAAATATTCCTCCTACTAATAATAATATACCGCTGTTCCAGCCTCTTATCCAGATTGCACCAGAGTGTTAGAGGAGTGGGCTCTTGCACCACCCACGCGCAGTTGTGGGGTTGTGCTTGCACCTGCAGTGAAACCTAACGCTAGTCTCTGAGTCTTGGCTACACCTGACCTGCACTGCGATGAAGTGAGTATGAAGTGCTGAAATTATAAAATATTATTCTGTGGGGTGAGTTAAATTGTCACATTTCAGAACTCATCAGTAATCTCCCTCTAGTCTCATTTTTCCTCCCATTTCTGCAAGTTTATGAAGCAGCTCATACATTTTTTTATTTATTTTTTTGCTCAAGTTGAAACATTTTAAACTTATGTGGCCGCGAGGTTGCACCGCCCCAGTGAATTTGTGTCTACATGTTTCAAGCTGGGTGTCCCGAGTCCAGACAGAAATCTGTACAACGTTAAAATGTCCTGGTTTTCAAACATTCACTGCGAAAATTGTCCCGTTTTTTTTTTTTTTTACCAGAAGCAATGCCCCACGCGTGTGGAATTCTACACTGATTTGTCTGAACGTGTGTCAATCAATCGATGTGTCGTTACAAGGCTGTTGCTAGGGAGTCATGGCAGCTCTTTCTGACAGAACCTGTCAGTATGCTTTCTCCTTCCTTCATAAAGTGCCTGGCAACAAAAACGCTGCGTTCATGGCGTCCATGGTGTTGAAAAGGTGCGCTCGGTAGGTGAGCTAAGTGCTGAAATGCATGTCCCCCATCCCGATAAAAAAAAACCCCTGCAGGGCATGTGTGTGCGGTTTTGGAAAAAAAAAAATGGTTACCCTATGTTACACCATTTAGCGGCTCAATGAAATTTGTTATTAATCGCAAAACGGTTCTGGAAGCTTGGCGATGTAGTGACTAGTGTGCCACTGCAGCCGGCAAGCTGTAACATGCCGGTTAGCTGTTAGCAAAGTGATTTGGTTTGAAGATGCAATGTTCATGTGTCGAAGTTCAACAGAGTTTCGTACAGATTTACCTTGCCTCCGCGCGTGAATCCACTGACCGCGTGAAAGACTTCGGATCAAGATTTCACGGCCATTAATGCAGGTGTGAACGGTTTCTTCTTGCTAAAACCTTGCACCAGCGTGTGAAATTGTCTTGCAAGATTCAAATGATCATAATTAAGCAATGGATCCTTTTCTGCTTTAGTATAGTAACATTAGCCCCCCCCCCCCCCCCCCCCCCCCCACGTATCATCAGTGTTCAACGCACACTGTCGTTTATCATTCAGCGAGCGGAGAGGAAGAACTGTTAGTCTCCATCTTGTTTCATTACGGCGGAATGTGCTGAGTATAATTTAACATTGATGAGTCACTCTGTGTGTGTGAACCTTCCTGTTCATGTGTGTGTGTGCATGCCAGCAAATGTGCGTGTGCATGTCTTAATTAGTGTGTATTAAACGTTAATGAAGGATTTGTGGTTCCAGATGGGAAGACACAGTTTGACTTCCTGATTCACGATCTGTCATAGCCACTCTACCTTTCTCCACCTCTCGGTGGAAGTGGAGCTCAAGCATAGCTACTGCACTGTGGAGAGTGACGACCAGGCTTAAAGAGGCTTTGCAGACTTTTCTTACATTTTAATGGGGTTTTATAAGGTATATGTCTTCATTTCTTGATTTCTTCATGCCAACATTGACTGCATGAACATTTTACCTTGAATTCTCGGGTTTCTATCCCCAAAAAAAAATCCCATCTATATGTGTGCGTCAGTGTGAAGTAATTATGTAAAGTTGCTATTTAACACCAACTTTCAGCACCAATCATGTTGACCCTATGCTCACTCGATATGCTAACGTGATAAATCTCTGGATATCTCATTCGGTTAAAGCAAAATGCAAATGTTAATGCACATAGCATGCAATGCTAATGGGTGTGATCGGATCTGCCTGCTAACCTTTTGGTGGTGATCGGGTATCAGCAGGAGTCGGCCAAGTGTAATCTGTGCAGATTGAGAGGGAACATGACCGCTGCTGTCCAGTCAGCTCTGTGTGCAAAAAAAAAAAACACTGACTGGCCCCAAAGTCAGAAATGTTCAAATTATACACATAGTGGCTTAAAGAGTACGGCCCCGTATTAATCTGACTTTCCATTCAAACCATCTGAGCATCATTTTGCACTGCTACAGTGTAACATTAGCATTAGGCTAGGCTAACAGAAGCCAGGCTACACATAGCCTACGTCTCCACACTTAAGACACTTTGCATCCGACTGTCCTTTCAGTAACCGCACTTTCCTGACACTTTGGAGTGCTCCTTTAAGATGTGTTCTGGCTCTGTTGTTTCCTACAGTGGTGCTGCAGTAATAAACCCTGCTCTAGTGCACACTGCTGAGGTGCTGATGCTTTGTTAATGGATGCGTCCAGGTAAACTGAGGTTACAGTGCGCCGTAAAGCATTACGCTCTCGCCTATTAAGATCAGTTGTTTGTATCAGATTCAAGGAGATAAACCCACACGGACAAAGCAGCCAAACATCACGCGTAATTAGTTCTGCTGCATGTTAAAGAGTGCATCACTAACATTTACAACATGAAATGCATTTTTTTTATTCCTGTAAGGACTTGTCCTCTAATGCCCTCACTGCTTGCTAATAAAGCAGAAATACCCGGAATGTTCACATGTCTAATGGAATTACTTACACCGATTTAACAGCTGCTCTTTTAGTTGATTTAACACAATGTTATTTTATGCAAATGTATTTTCTTCCAGTGTGTGTCTGCAATCAAAACAACCCTTCCGCAGTTTGTATCACTTGAGACCTTAATGTGTACTAATTAATGAAGCTGGATGAAGCAATGTCTCTTCAATTAACTTGTGCTGCTTCCACACCAAGTTCTTTAAACATACAGTGATTGTTTCTCGGGGAAGAGTTTATATTGCAATTAGCTGCGGAATGTTGTATCAACCTTTGAACATAACCAAATCACATGTGAGGAAATAAGAAACATTGTCGAGGTTACGTGTATTCCTTCAGAGGAAGAGCTCAGGGGGGGCTTTCGTTCAAACGGTGAGGAATGATCTGCGTTTGTGTAGAAAAAAAAATCACTCTTTGAACTCAGAAGTTCAGTGTTTTTCGATGTCAATTCCATGACAAAACGCTCCGGTCAGTTGTCTGCCGTCATCATCGGCTTCGCATGGTGCAGTTGTTCCCAAACTGGGGGCCAGGCTTGGAGCGGTAAGAACAGAATGTAGAAGCTTTGGGACCACGCTGCCCGCAAAGCATGGCGAAATAATGGCGAGAGTTGCAGCCATTTTTGACTCAAGCCAGTTGATGAACTCTAGACCTAAACTGGATTATAACTCATTTGAAAGCCTCGTTATGAGTCTCTCACTCCCAACCTGGAAAACACTGAAGCCAGTCTTATTCGTTATAGTCTATCGCGCTCCAGGTCCATACTCTGAATTCTTATCTGAATTCTCAGAGTTTTTATCAGGTTTAGTCCTTAAAACAGACAAAGTCATTATCGTAGGGGATTTTAATATTCATGTGGACGTTGATAAGGATAGCCTTGGTACTGCATTTATCTCTTTGTTGGATTCGATCGGCTTCTGTCAGAGGGTACAGAAACCCACTCACTGTTTTAATCTCACCCTCGACCTGTTTCTGACATACAGTATGGACTTGAAATTGAACATCTAACTGTCTTTCCACAGAATCCTTTGTTATCGGACCATTATTTAATAACTTTTGAATTCCTATTACTGGACTACACGCCATTAGGCAAAAAAGTCTACACCAGATATCTATCTGATAGTGCTGTAGCTAAATTTAGGGAAGTGATTCCATCGGCATTAAATTCAATGCCATGTCTCAATACAACTGAGGACTCCTATGCTAACCTTCGTCCCTCTCAAATAGACAATCTTGTTGACAGTGCTGCAGGCTCAATGCGATTGACACTTGACTCTATTGCCCCTCTTAAAAAGAAGATAATAAAACAAAGAAAGTCAGCTCCATGGTATAACACCCAAACCCGCAAATTAAAGCAAACAGTGCAGAAACTTGAAAGGAAATGGCGTTCCACCAAACTAGAGGAATCACGTTTAATTTGGCAAGATAGTCTTAGAACTTATAGGAAGGCCCTCTGTAAAGCCAGAGCAGCCTATTACTCATCATTAATAGAAGAGAACAAGAACAACCCCAGGTTTCTCTTCAGCACTGTAGCCAGGCTGACAGAGAGTCACAGCTCTATGGAGCCATGTATTCCTACAACCCTCAGCAGTAATGACTTCATGAGCTTCTTTAATGATAAAATTCTAACTATAAGAGACAGAATTGATCACCTCCTGTCTTCAGGTGGTACCTTACCTTCAAACACAGGAATCTCAGAAATAGCTGTAAAACCTGATGTATATTTAGATTGCTTTTCTCCCATTGACCTTCACCAAATTACTAAAACTATCTCCTCATCCAAGCCATCAACTTGTCTCTTAGACCCCATCCCAACCTGGCTGCTCAAAGAGGTTTTACCTTTAGTCAGCACTTCTTTACCAGACATGATCAATCTGTCTTTATTAACAGGCTACGTACCACAGCCCTTTAAAGTAGCTGTAATTAAACCTCTTCTTAAAAAGACCACTCTTGATCCAGAGGTTTTAGCCAACTATAGACCTATATCTAACCTCCCCTTTCTCTCCAAGATTCTTGAGAAAGCAGTCGCCAACCAGCTGTGTGACTTTCTACATGACAATAGGTTGCTTGAGGACTTTCAGTCAGGTTTCAGAGCTCATCATAGCACAGAGACAGCACTGGTGAAGGTTACAAATGACCTTCTGACTGCATCAGACAAAGGACTTGTCTCTATACTTGTTTTGTTAAATCTTAGTGCTGCATTCGACACCATTGACCATCATATCCTATTACAGAGACTGGAACATTTAATTGGCATCAAAGGAACCGCACTAAGCTGGTTTAAGTCGTATTTATCAGATTGATCTCAGTTTGTACATGTTAACGATGAATCCTCCATGTACGCCAAAGTCAGTCATGGAGTTCCACAAGGCTCTGTGCTTGGACCAATACTATTCACCTTATATATGCTTCCTTTAGGGGATATTATTAGAAAACCCTCCATACATTTTCATTGCTATGCGGATGATACCCAGCTATATTTATCGATCAAGACAGAAGAACCTCATCAGTTAGCCAAGCTTCAAGCATGCCTTAAGGACATAAAGACCTGGATGACCTGTAATTATCTGATGTTGAACTCAGACAAGACAGAAGTTATTGTTCTTGGCCCTGAACACCTCAGAAATACAGTATCTAAGGATATTGTTACCCTAGATGGCATTGCCCTGGCCTCCAGCGCCACCGTGAGGAATCTCGGAGTTGTCTTTGATCAGGACATGTCCTTTAACTCCCACGTAAAACAAACTTCACGGACTGCCTTCTTTCACCTCCGTAACATTGCAAAAATCAGGAAGATCCTGTCTCAAACAGATGCAGAAAAATTAGTCCATGCATTTGTCACGTCTAGGCTGGATTATTGCAATTCCTTATTATCAGGCTGTCCCAATAAGTCCCTGAGGACTCTCCAGCTGATCCAGAATGCTGCAGCATGTGTACTGACAGGAACCAGGAAAAGAGATCATATTTCTCCTGTATTAGCTTCTCTGCACTGGCTCCCTGTAAAATCTAGAATAGAGTTTAAAATCCTTCTCCTCACCTACAAAGCTCTTACTGGTCAGGCACCATCATATCTTAAAGAGCTCATAGTACCCTATTACCCCACTAGAGCACTCCGCTCCCAGAATGCAGGGCTGCTTGTGGTTCCTAGAGTCTCCAAAAACAGAACAGGAGCCAGAGCCTTCAGGTATCAAGCTCCTCGAGGTTTCTGCCTCTTAAAAGGAAGTTTTTCCTTGCCACTGTCGCCAAAGTGCTTGCTCATGGTGGGAACTGTTGGGTCTCTGTAATAACATTATAAAGAGTCGGTCTAGACCTGCTCTATTTTGTAAAGTGTCATGAGATGACTTTGTTGTGATTTGGCGCTATATAAATAAAATTGAATTGAAAATTGAATTGAATAAAACATGGGGATGATTTTGGAGAAAACGTCCAATTTTTTGGCTTCTCAGCAAAGTAACCAACTCTTGCTGCTGTGTCCTGCTGTTGTGTGGGAAAACTACTCGTGCCTTGTCCAGCGTGAAATCAGACCGCGGCTGCCCAATTACTCCCGACCGACTTCTTCATTAAAACAACATGAGTTTTGTTTGTCCGCACTGTAAACGCACACCGGTTGCTCTTCTTGTTTTTCTGACGTAGTACCTGCTCGAGCAGTGTTGCTGTAGTGTTAAGCCGCACTTGCTGTGACAACCAGAAACCACGAGTGTCACATGTTTGAGATGTCTGTGACCATAATGATAGGGATTTCCCCTCTAAACCTTCATTCAAATAACCATTCAATGCCAAAATAGGCACATTTTTCCAATATGTTGCAAACCAACGCAATCCTCTCCCATTAATCATCTTACGACTCCTGTAATTTATCTTGAACCACTGAACTGAACTAGCTAACTGCATATAAAGTAATTAAAAATAGCTCAACCTCGACCAGCAACAACAGTTACTGTACATTAACTTAAATAGTGTTTTCAATGCAGGACTTGTACTTGTAGTGGAGTGTTTTTACATCGTTGCATTGGTACTTTTACTTAAGCAAAGGATCTGAATACTGAGTACATGACTGACGCAATGAATCCTCTCAGCTCGCAGTTTGTTTGGCTGCACTGCAAACAAATTCCTGGTTGTGTCGAGATGGTAACCCCGGATTTGCGAAACTCTCGTGAGATTTGTTTAAACCGAGTCAAAACGCTGGCTTATTATTTTAAACCAAACCACGATCTTGTCCTAAACCTAACCAAGCTGCGTGCGAGAGTTTCACAAATCTAGGGTCGCCATCTAGACACGACCCAGCTGCTCAAGGCGCTTTCGCTGCCCCCAGTGGTCAGTGCGTGTGTTGTTTCCAACTGAACTCTAGGAGATGGAAAATGAAACACACTTGCCAAATTACCCAGGGCTCAAATCTTAAGGGGTTGCAACTTGAAACTCTTTGTTAGGTCTGACTAGACTAGATGGTACAGTGTGCTCTGGCTTATGGTTCAGCGCAGACCTGACCTTTGTGCAGACAAATGAACTGCAGATCTATGTGAATTGACCATAATGTGTCTCTCTGAAAGCATTCTCTCAGTTCCATTGATATCCTGATATCATATCAAGTTATACGATCTTCCTGAAATGACTCCGGTGAGATCAATATAACCTAATATAACTCCACTTAACCTTGCACGATACCAACATTAAAATTAGTTTGATGTCCCCCTGAGGCGCTCGATGGGAGCCAAATCAATTATAGAAGGGACCTGAATGAACTCCGCATGACTCCGGCAGCAACTCGATAACTTTATGTGATCTCCAGATTCCTTCCGCGGCCGCAGCGGATACGGTGACTTGATACGGATGATAGAAGCCCTATAGAGCCCATATGGACCCATAGGGCTGCAGGTCAGCTAGTGATGGGTTCTAATGACTCCAAAGAACTTGTGAGTGTGTGTGTGTGTGTGTGTGTGTGTGTGTGAGAGAGAGAGAGAGAGCATGTGAGTGCTTCTAGCATGCCAAAGAAAGCAGAAAAAAGTACCAACACCTAAACTACACATTGATTAGGTTGCACTATAAATAATTGCTTCAGATATCTAAGTCTGAGTGTGTGTCTGTGTGTGTGTGGGAGTTGAAAATGTTTTCTCTTTCTCTCTGTATCTCTGTTTTTCAACCTACACACACTCACACACACACACACACACACACAAAAACTTCCTGTAAACTTGAACCTCGCTGTGCATGACGCCAGTGAAGCAAAAGTGTGTATCTGTGTGCGTGTGTGTTTGAGAAGTGGAAAATCAACATGGCCAGTCTGTATCGCATGCCCTGGGGAATCGGCCAATCAATAATGCAGCGGACTGCAATACGCTCTGTCTCACAAACACACACACTCTCACACACACACACACACACACTCACACACTCACACACACACAGAGCGCTGTCCAGAGGGGGCTGTTTGAATGTGTTCGTGCCCATGTGTGTAATGGAAGGAAAGAACGAAAAGGGTGTGTGTGTGTGTGTGTATATGTGTGAAAGTGTATAAGCACACTCACACACACACACACACACACACACACACTTAGCTGCAGGGAGCTGAGGTGCTTTCTGCAGGTGTTGTTGATATTGTGAATGTAAATCCATAAGGCTTTGTGAGCCTCATAACTGATGCTGCAGCTTCACACTAAGACTCGCAGCGTATAGATTCATCTCATGGAATAATTCTTTCTAACATTTCACTGTTTTCCTGAGCTATTTTCGTCTTATCTCCCTCAGTCATCTTGCATTTTAAGAGGCTGTTCCCTTATCTCCCCACCTGCACCTCATTCCCTGGTCACCCCTCACCACATCTACTGGTCCACGTCGTTCGTTCCGGACCAGTTTGTTTATGTTGCTGTGTGCTTCGCGTCTTGGTTCCCCGTTTCTGCCTGCCTTACCTGTGTTTAGACCTTTGCTTTCTTTTTTTGGTTTGACCCTCGCGTGCCTCACCATCCCTTTAGCCTATGTATCCTACTGTGTTTACTCAATCACTGACCTGCATCAGCTCTGCCTCAGGTGTCTGCATTTGGGTCCTATTCCCTGTGTTCCCTATTACCCTGCTTGCACAGTTGTGACATAATGGACCTGGGTCTGAACAAACCTGAATCCAGAAAAAAAAAAAAAAAACCTGACAACCGCATTGGTTGTTGGTTCAAATGCTAAAAGGACCTATGTTTAGGTTTTAATGACACGTAATCTCTCGCCATCGTGTGAATGATGACTGTTAACCTCTAAGAAGCAAGGGCAGGAAGTATGTGGCTTTGACACCTGAGACTGTGGTTCTCATCCCATCTCCATCACCGACAGTCAGGGTTGGTTAAGAGATCAACACATTTTTCTAAATGCTTTTAAATCCTTGTGCTTTCAAAACTTTCAGTACAAAGAGTAATAATTGACCTCGATCTGACTCTAATAATGGAGGTCTATGGGCGACAGGATGATTGAGTGTGTTAGATCCAGCCTTGTGCTAATAATAAAAAAAAAAAAAAGTCCCTTATGCTGACTGTCACTGCACAGGTACCACCGGTAAAATGATTTGCTTTAGGTCTAGGCTGATTTAATTACCACGAAGCCTTATGGCTGTACCAGCTAGTAACAGGCCATACATCCGCAAACTGTCTTGGTTGTCACTGAACAAAAAAAAAAGGACACAGGCCTCACCTTTCCTCGGTCGCTTGACTTGTTCCACGCAGGGTCGTCCGCTCAACTGCGTTGCCTGCGTTGGAAGAGCATAACCATCATCCAAAGGACACCCTGAGTGCTCTACAGTAAGGGATCGGTGTAGGGACATTACCACCGGAGGATCAGCCTGCCACCAGCTTAGGCCCATCAGCTCCTGTCCAGCAGAGAGAGAACACAAACAGTTTAAGTCAAGCAATGTGGAGGGCACACAGCGGATAAACAAATAGAACCAAATAGAAGGCGCCTGAAGTTTAGCAAAAAAATGAGCCAGCCGACCACAGCAGAAGCGAAGCTGCGTCAAGCCAAGGCTCAAAATATTAGTCCTATATTACTCCGGATCTGCAGCCGGGAGACGAGCCAGCCACGCCGCAAAGCAAGGGAGCCGAGGCAGATGTAACGCCAACGGCACGTGCTACTGCACAGGAAAAAATGTGACAACGTGTGCCACACAATCGCCGGGGAAACTCTGTCACTAAGAGGAGGAACGGCGTCCAAACCGGCCGCGCCACACTGCAGGCCGCGCCACTGACACGTAGGCCAGGTTCTGAGCAGTGGTAACCTGCCTGGATATAGCACTGAACGGCGGCGCCCAGGTGAGTCACTGAATCCAGCCCGGTGACAATTTAGTGGGTAGGAAGAAAGGGGAGAACCTAATCTGCAACATATGGTATCATTATTATTATTATTATTATTTGCCATAACACCATCAGTTTTGGCCTCTGTGAGGCTAGATTGTCTTGTTTGGGGAACACCTGCACGTTCTGCTTTGGCTTTCAGGGCATCTGGGGGATACAACACCCTTTTTTTTTTTCAATTTTTTTTCAATTTTTATTCTTCAAAGGAGACAGACAGACTGGGTTGGAAGCATAGCCAAACAATTGATTCGACACTGCAAAAAAAAAAAGAAAACAAAATCCAGTTCAGCAAGTGTGACACGTGTTTGTCAAGATGGAGAATGCTCCTTTAGTGTCGATCACGTCTGTGCCCTGCACCAAAGTCCTCTCGGCTCCCACCGCAACCACTACAAGTGCAGAGGTAACGTTTCAGCTTTGCATTAGACGAAGAAGATGACCAAATTAGTAGCCAAGTTAATCTAATGCAAGTCCTGCCTGTTCAGACCAGACAGAGAGAGAGAGAGAGAGAGAGACTGCAGTACCCAGTTTGACTCTCTCTCTCTCTCTCTCTCTCTCTCTCTCTCTCTCTCTTCCTCTCCTGATTTCCCTCTATCTCTCATGATGAATGAGGGGATCTGCTGTAAATCTGGGCTGGTTGGACACACAAGTGCATGCATGGACAAACACACTAACTCTCTCTCACACACACACACACACACACACACACACACACACACACACAGAGGCGGGGTTGAATCTGGGCTGGTTGGTTCTTTTATAAACGAGCTCTGCTTTGCAGGGAGGGCTGCAGTGATGACGCTGCAGAACCAGGACGCTGTGGCACACACACACACACACACACACACACACACACACACACACACACACACACAATGTCGTGTTTCCATCACATTACATTGACTAACATTCATTTCCTGGAGACTCACCCTTACCTTAACCTACCCCTAACCTTAAACCAAGTCTTCACGCTAAATGGGGACTTGCGTGTCCCCACAATGTGTGACTGTACAAACAGATTTATGTCCCCACAACATAACATGAGTGATACATGCACACATACAGTCAAACACACACACACACAATGTCACATGCGTGAGCAGGTATGGGCTCAAATGCCCCTAGAACTCCCTGACATATACACAATTACAGAAACCAGTAGTCTTCAGTGGTAGTGTTCTGCTACAATAGAATGGTGTTTCCTGTCCTGAATGTCAATATACAAGACCGAAGTTGTGAAAAACATTTTCCTTTTATAAAATACATCTAAACCCGGCCCAATCCCTAAGAATATCAAACCTAAAGAAAGAAATAAATAACCCCCAACCCGTCGGATTGATGAATGAATGCATATCTGCTACGCACTATGCACACAAACACTCTCTCTATCACACACACACACGCTAACAGTCTCCCGAATACTTCCAACAGTTTCATCATGTTTTCATCAGTAAGCAGTGACCCACTGTTAATGTTTCGGAGTTAGAAACTCAACAGTAACTGCTGAGGTGGCACTTTCCTCTCATCACCCCAACTTGTCTTCGGTTGATTAAAGTGAATATTTAAAACATAATGCGACTTCGTCTGGGTGTCCACCTGTCTGTTTATAGCTGAAACGCTCACATCTGTGTCAAGCAAAACACAGAATCTGCCACAAGGCGCAGTGAAGCAGCTCATCTGGAGGATATTGAAAAAGATGTACTGACAAGTGATTATCAGCTCAGGTTCCCTCCAGCCATCTTTTTCACATTTCAGTATACATGATGTTGTGATTCTGGAATCGGTGAGGGTCTTTTAACGTTCCTGATAGATCTGACACGTTCGCGTACTTGCGAGTTCTTCAACTCTTTATATAAACCTCCTATGGGAAGATGAAAACCACCAAATATGGTTCCTCTCCCTTTCCTGTCCTACATGCATGTACAGGATATTTGACTTACTATCAGTGTGATCAACTCGTAGCGCTCGTGCTTTGCAAAGTAAGACACGAGACACACACACACACACACTTGCTACACCAGCTCCCCTCTGAATCCCCTCCTCAAGTTCAGGATATTGACCTTCTCATCAGGACGCGGTGACCCTCCAGCAACAAATGAATGAATGGTTTGGCATCAAAAAGGAGTGAGAGAACACAAGCTGACAGCTCTGATAGACACACACATTTGCTGCCTAAGCAGACTGGCCTCGTGCCCAAGCTTTTGTATTCATGTGTAAATAGTTGCACCCTGTTCAGCTCGGTAACGTGTCGTGCCCGCTCGTATGGATCATATTGATCCGTCATCAAGGAGTGCATCAATCAGCAGCAGCAAGTTAAAGCCTTTCCAAATTTTAATGGCATGTTCTGGTGTTTTTCAAACGGTACGAGCTCCTGCTTGTAAAAAAACAAAAGAACAACAAGTTTTAACAGGTTATATCCATGGTGGGGGAGGGGAGTGACGGATATTAACGTCTGCAACAGTGGCTCCAGGCATGACAAAGTTGCTCGGGCGGCTGGTTGGTCAGTCCACCGCTTCAGTCCAGACTGAAATATCTTGACAGATATTCATTGGAGCGGATTGTCAGGGGAAAAAAAAGACATGCATGGTCCCCAGAGGACAAATCCGAACAACGTTGTTCATCCACTGACTTTTCTCCTTGTGCTACCGTGAGGTTGACATTTTCGGGGGTTGCGTGAAAAACCTTTAAAACTGTTGCCATGACATTTGGTACAGACGTTCATGGTCCCCAGAGGATGAATCCCGACTTTTATTGATCCCCTGACATTTCATCTACTGTCGCCAACTTGTTTTCAATTATCCAATAAATGATCTCAACATGTACTTGATGGATTGGGACAGACTTTGGCGCAGGCATTCATGTTCCCCTCAGGATGAATTGCAATCATTTTGGTGATGCCTTGACTTTTCATCTAGTGCCATCATCAGGTCAAAAAATTCTATTTGTTTTCCCTCAAAACTAACAACATTCCCATTAACCTCATCTGTGGTTTGCGCTAATTAGTAAATGTCAGCATGCTAACACTGGTGACCATGGTAAACATTATACCTGCTAAAAAAAATCTGCACATTAGCAGTGTTATTGTTAGCATTTAGCTGGAAGCACAGTCTCATAGAGTAGCTAGCATGGCTAGCAGACACCCAGTGTTGTTAATACTACCACTGGGAGGGGGGGAGGGTGCTAAAGTTTGAACGTACTTTCTACACATTACACATAATTTCCTTTCACGCAACGGGATGAGTAATCAACTGACTTGTGTGTATTGAAGTCGTATGTAGAAGGACACCGCTTCAAATATGCAATATGCAAAGAAGCACCGCCACTCAAGAAAGCACCAAAAAGCAACACAATGAGGCATGAGACGATGAGACACCCCCATCATCCTGAGAATTGTCTCTTTGGCCTCACCGGTTTGTCTGTCCGTTACGGCCACGGACTCCCACCCGTCCAATGATCCCGTGATGTTCGGCTTTCAATGACATTGCAATGATTTATTTAACGCGTCCTGAGGTGTGCGTCTGCATAGCCCAGATTCATCCCCACAGCTTCTCCTTTCGGCTGTCTCCTCCTTCAAAATGCCATATTTGAAGGACATTTCTTGGCCGTTGCCACTGTGCAGTGACGTGACACGTGATGTTTACACCTGTAGCTCTCAGTAGTGTGTCTTGTACTGCTGCTGTCCAATGCTGTTACCCTCTGTGTGCTGTCCTCATGTCTTTGCCCAAGGTAAATTGCTATACATTGAGGGTAAAGACGGGGAATTGACCAGCCACTCAGAAGAAGTGGGATCAAACAGCCGCAAACAGGTCTGCATTGGGCCGTGATGGCAAAGAGAGAGCTGAGTCACAAAGCCAAACAATTCAAGCATCCATCTTCATTCCAATCCTCACCTGTGGTTTGAAGCTCCGGCTAATGACAGAATGAATGAGGCTGCAGAAATAAGGTTTCTCCACAGGGCCTCTCCTGTGCAAATTGAGCAGAGCCAATTTAAGTTTCGGGCACCTGGTAGAAAAGATTCTACTACCAATAGAGTAAGATAATACCTCTTGTTTCCAGCGCAGTTTCATTTGCTGAAATACTTTCTAGGGGGGTGAAAAGAAAAATACGATTTTAAGAAATAATAGGAGCCCTGTATCCCTGAAAATAACATCCATATTGGAGGATAACATTCAGTGTCAATGCTTTGATGGAGCAGGGGGCACCATAATTATGTAACTTTCTTTTTTTTTGTTGGCGCTCATTAATTGCTTTTACACGATTTAGAAATAATGCTCTTTAAAGCAAAGGCAACTGTGAAACTGCTGCTTGTGCCACTTACCACTCGACACTATAGGAGAAGGGGGTGCAATTAGATACAGAATTAAAAGGGGGGCTGCCCATTGTTCCGACGGCACATTATTCCGAAATATTCACGAAGCGGAAAGCTTTTATCGAACACCAACTATTCCACTTTAGCCAAACATTTGTGATATTTCTACTTGTTTTTTGTTTTTTGTTTCCACTCAGGTTTTTTTTTTTTTATTCACAAATTGGAAATGCAAGTTGGCCATATCAACTGATGTGTCGACATTGTGTTCACAACTTGTTTTCACTGCCAGTTATTGCAGATTTAAAGGTACCCTATTGAGTTTTGGACCTTTGCACTGTGGAGCAATGCTTTTAAAAGTTGGCCCGCCTTTTGTTTGCATCATGCACTGCCAAGCGATGCGAGTCACATTTCTGCCATCAGTTTGCAACACTTTCTCAGAATAGTCTAGTATCAATGTTCCTGTCTGGCAATTGGGTTGGGATGAATGGATGCCTGTGACCGCATGAAAGAAATGTCCTAATACATATTTTAAAAGCTCTGATATCATATGGAAATTCACCTTGAAGGAAATTTTCCAATCCGCCCTTTTTTCAAACTACACGCCAGAGTTTAATGTGTAACGAGCCCACTCGCAGCCAACCGGTGGTTCACAGTGGGTGTGGCACGCTGTGGAGGTGAGAGGCTAACACTGTAAAAGGTGAGCAGAACACGCCAAGCAAGGATCTTCCTCCTGGATTCTGCTGGTGGCCATGGTAACCACAGAGAATCCTAGCGCTGAATCTAAAAAAAGGCTGCAGAGCACTGCAGCTGGCTGTGGAGTAGGAGCAGGAGAAGGAGAGGGAGGGAGGGAAGGAGGAGATTCATATTGAGACTTAGTTGCAGGTGGAGGGTACACCACATCATATTGGCGAATAAACGGCACAGCCTGAGGGGAAAAATGAACAACCGTGACACACACAGACCAGACACACAATTTATCTTGTTACGTGGTTGAATATAAGGACTGCCGCAAACGGCTATATTGCTTTGGCAGAATTGTTTTACCAGTAAAACGTCAGATAGAATTTATGAAGACAACAAGGCAAGTTACAGGGGAAAGGGAAGATATTGAGGCGTGTATGTAAGAAGAGTTTCTCAGCTGCGTGTGTGTGTGTGTTAGAGACAGAGAGACTCAATTTATCACCAGCCTAATATTCAGATTTTGTACAAAACAGAGAAATAAAGCACACCCACTATCTTTAAAAATCTGGTTAAAACAAACCTCTATATAGTAATTCCCCAATAGGCACACACAGTCTTTCTCCTGTAGTGCACACAGGTGCCTCTATCTAATCTGAAAAGTTTTGTAATGAAATCTTAGACCCTGGGAATCCGATAACCAGTCCACATAAACTGCAGACAAATATACGGTGTAAGAGAACAAATCAAAGTCTTCATTAAGCCCTTTTGGCACAAAAAGGTGGTCCGGGTGTAAATCAAAAATGCCTTCTATTTTGTCTGCAAGACACACACACACGCACACAGGCAGACCAAAGTTCTCCTGAGAGTGATTATAAACTCAAGTGTCAAACTGGGAGACGTCTACAGGCCCAGCAAAACTCCTGTGTTGCAGAGTTTACACTTATCTTGCCCTCCCTCATCCATCAGTTAGGACTCTGCAGTGGGATGAAAACCTCATTCCTCCAAAATGTCAGCTGTCTCACAGAATTGATAAAAAGAAAAAAAAACAGAAAAGAAAAAAAAAACTCTGAACTTCTGCTACTGTGCCTGCTGCGAGTTCAGCTCTACATCTTGAAATGCCCCTGAAAACATGAACTGGAAAGAACTATTACTGATGCTCCGATTTAATTGCATTTGCCAAGCTTCTCGAAAATGCAATCATGAAACTTGAACAGAGTTAGCTCTCCAGATAGCTTAAGACTTACAGTCTACAGCCATGCCTGCTGCTCTGTGAGGCTGTACTGAGGCACAGCGATACGCTATGAGCTAAATCCTGACGTCAGCACGCTAACATGCTCTTAATAGTCGTGTTTCCATCAAGGTATTTGTATGCGCAGTTTGAAGTACCGCATTAGAAAAGCTGTATGGAAAACGGCAAAATTTGATACAACATCCTCAATTGCGCGCAACAGGTTTTACTCTCGCTTGAGGTGGGGTTTTTGCCTTTGTTGGAACAGAGTTGACGTTCGAATAAGTTCTGACATAGTGAACATAGTGACACATGGCCAACACTACCTGACATGAAGGAACAATTAAAACTTCCCCGACAGAAACAAATTCCTGAGGACCCTTAATTTTTTCTGCCGTGGTTGGGTTAGATGGCCAAGGCGCGACTTGTTCCGTTTCTGGTTTTCAACCTCTACTTCTTCTACTCTGTTTATTGGCGGATCACAGCCACGCGTAAAGCGCCAAATTCCGGGCTAGAAGTGGGAAAGCTGCAAGTGCTGCAAAACCTCTCGGGCCACAGATGTGACGGTGAAACTGTAGGCCGCGGTGCGCATTCTGTCCACTACCTTCAATCGTTGTTGGTTTCTTTCAACCATTATCTTTCCCCCTAACCCTAACTAACTTCGTAGTTTTAACTTAACCACACCTTAACCTTAGACTTGGCAGAAGTCTAGGGTTCGTACCAAGTGGGAGGCTGTGCGTTTTCGTTTCTTTCGTGTGAAGTAGTTTCAGTAAAACCTGTCCACGGCAAAGTCTGTGGATCATCCAGAGTAGCAAAGACATTGGGTCTCATGCAAGGACATTTTTGTATTCTTTTTCCTCAACCTCTCTTACTTTTTTTTTGTGTTCCAAGTCCAGATACACCAAACTGGACAAACTTGTTGTTAATTGCTTTTTGTTTCAGCCTTGATGAATGCCACCTTTTCATGCGGAGGTGTGCGTTTGTGAGATTTGATCATTAGCACAAGCAATGCCCATTAAATGTACCGTATCAGTAAATCGACCTGTTCCCCTTCGTTAGTGGGAAAGTTACATTCACGAAAAGTAAAAAACGAGACTTTCACGCAGTGGAGCTTCGAGTCCTACTGTACCACATTATACCACATTTAGCATTATCAGAAGTGGTGTTAAAGTATGCATAACAAATAGAAAGTATTAATAGTAGACTATAGCGGCCAACGACGTGTCATCAGTGTAACACACAAAGAGGGAATAAGAGAGGTGGTCAGTTCGCTGCAACAGAGGGTGATACTTGACAGATACCTGCATAAGGAGAGTCTTCCGAGCAACTGCTGAGCTGTATACATACCCGTGCCGAAATATGCCAATGAAAATAACAACATTTATTTTAAGTTATAAGTTTTATTTTAGTTCATCTTGGTATCATATTTAAATTTCAAATGTATTCAGATTAAGGCTTTAAGTGTGTGTGTGTGTGTGTTATTTATTTCCCCTGTCAAGAAAGAGGTCTTGCCCCCAGGTGGCTGGTGATTATCCGGTCTCCAGCTCAAATTATACACAAGGTGAGAGGTGGGGCCCACGTAGTAGGTGGGAATGGACGAACGGTCTTTAGTGCTGCGCGAGATGACAGCCTTAGGGCTGCCTCTATACCCACAGAATCTGGAGTTACGTGACGTGCTCATGGACCAACACACTGCATTGCTTATTCATATTTTAGAGGTTTCAAAAAAGTAGAAAGAGAAATTACATTTTTTTTTTTAACCTGCCCCGCATCAAAAGAATGAACACAATACTAATGACTCAACAATTAACTGTGCCCGAAAGAACTTCCAAAACTCATTTCCTGGCCTGTACTCAGCTCCGAAATGAGTCCACCCCATCCTAAATGATCCGTGAATAAGGTCCCTAAATCTGGATACATTACAACACTACTGTCCGAAATTGTTTGCAGTGTGTTGCTTAAATAGAGCAACAGACAACATTTCCCCTGCTCCACCCAAGTGTTGAGTGAAGCACCACTGGTGCCGACTGTCCCAATCCAACAAAAGAAATATTGATCCGAACTGCAACCTCGCAGTGAACAGCTTGTGTCCTACTTAGAAAGACGCAAAGTGAATGAACAATTGGGTGGAGCCTTTCATTTCTTATAAATGCCAGCCCACTCGTGACCTGAGGTTCACTGCCTACAATAATAAAGTGACTCTGCTGTGGCCCTACAACAAGAGAGCTTGATTACGTATTGTATTTTTCCTGTGATATCACTAATCAAACAGTGTAAAGTCATAACGCGGACGGGAGGATAAGAAGCTGGAGAGCGGGCGGAATGCACCTTTGCACAAGGATGGCCACGTCGTGATGAAACACAGAGGGTTCCGTCTTTTGGAACAAACTGTTTCCGAGCCCTTCACCCTTCCACGTAATAAATAGCTCCCCGATGATGCACAAGGACAAAACTTCAACGCGAGTTTGAACAAAATAAGAATGACCTGGGCCGGCGGTGACTCAGCCAATGTACTGACCGAGGGACATGAAGGAAAAAAAAACAAAACAAAAACAAGTCCTGACCGAACCTGCCCCCCCCCCCCGCACACCTAAAACACACAAGAGAGCAAACGCACACACTACATCTCTTAAGTCTAGCCAAAGGCTTTATACCGTTTTTAATGCACCGAAAAGGTCAGGCTACCAAAAAAACGCACTTGATGGAATAATGAGACGATGTATGAATACCTGAAACGCTCTGACAGCCCCCGCTGTCCAAGCCGCTTGCACAATCTCTCAATTACGTTGTTTTGTTTTTCCCGGGCGCAGAGGCGGAATAACTGCTGACATTTAGGGATTACAATAGTCTGATCACATTTACCGACGTGAACAATGACACAGGAGATTATGGTGTTCAAATTGCATTTTGTTGGTGGAAATGGTCAATTTAATTTCATGCCAGGAAAACCCAAAACAACGATCTCAGACATGAGGCTGTAGTGCGTATCTGTTCGTTGCGTAATTTGATATATAAAACTTAATTTCGTCTGTGGAATTTCGAACACATCCCACACAAGAGGTTTTACCTTTAGTCAGCACTTCTTTACTAGACATGATCAATCTGTCTTTATTAACAGGCTACGTACCACAGTCCTTTAAAGTTGCTGTAATTAAACCTCTTCTTAAAAAGACCACACTTGATCCAGAGGTTTTAGCCAACTATAGACCTATATCTAACCTCCCCTTTCTCTCCAAGATCCTTGAGAAAGCAGTCGCCAACCAGCTGTGTGACTTTCTACATGACAATAGGTTGCTTGAGGACTTTCAGTCAGGTTTCAGAGCTCATCATAGCACAGAGACAGCACTGGTGAAAGTTACAAATGACCTTCTCACTGCATCAGACAAAGGACTTGTCTCTATACTTGTTTTGTTAGATCTTAGTGCTGCTTTCGACACCATTGACCATCATATCCTATTACAGAGACTGGAACATTTAATTGGCATCAAAGGAACCGCACTAAGCTGGTTTAAGTCGTATTTATCAGATCGATCTCAGTTTGTACATGTTAACGATGAATCCTCCATGTACGCCAAAGTCAGTCATGGAGTTCCACAAGGTTCTGTGCTTGGACCAATACTATTCACCTTATATATGCTTCCTTTAGGGGATATTATTAGAAAACACTCCATACATTTTCATTGCTATGCAGATGATACCCAGCTATATTTATCGATCAAGCCAGAAGAACCTCATCAGTTAGCCAACCTCCAAGCATGCCTTAAGGACATAAAGACCTGGATGACCTGTAATTATCTGATGTTGAACTCAGACAAGACAGAAGTTATTGTTCTTGGCCCTGAACACCTCAGAAATACAATATCTAAGGATATTGTTACCCTAGATGGCATTGCCCTGGCCTCCAGCGCCACCGTGAGGAATCTCGGAGTTGTCTTTGATCAGGACATGTCCTTTAACTCCCACGTAAAACAAACTTCACGGACTGCCTTTTTTCACCTCCGTAATATTGCAAAAATCAGGAAGATCCTGTCTCAAACAGATGCAGAAAAATTAGTCCATGCATTTGTCACGTCTAGGCTGGATTATTGCAATTCCTTATTATCAGGCTGTCCCAATAAGTCCCTGAGGACTCTCCAGCTGATCCAGAATGCTGCAGCACGTGTACTGACAGGAACCAGGAAAAGAGATCATATTTCTCCTGTATTAGCTTCTCTGCACTGGCTCCCTGTAAAATCTAGAATAGAGTTTAAAATCCTTCTCCTCACCTACAAAGCTCTTACTGGTCAGGCACCATCATATCTTAAAGAGCTCATAGTACCTTATTACCCCACTAGAGCACTCCGCTCCCAGAATGCAGGGCTGCTTGTGGTTCCTAGAGTCTCCAAAAACAGAACAGGAGCCAGAGCCTTCAGCTATCAAGCTCCTCTCCTGTGGAATCGGCTCCCAGTTTGGGTCCGGGAGGCAGACACACTCTCTACTTTTAAGAGTAGGCTTAAAACTTTGCTTTTTGATAACGCTTATAGTTAAGGGCTGGCTCAGGCCTGCCTGGACCAGCCCCCTAGTTATGCTGCTATAGGCCTAGACTGCCGGGGGACTTCCCATGATGCACTGAGCTTTCCTCCTCTCCCTCCTCATCTTTGCACATTCATCACAGTCCAATGCATGTTACTAACTTTATTTCTTCCCCGGAGTTTCTTTGTGCTTTGTCGACTCGTAGGTCGCTGTGGATCGTGGTCCTGGTACGCCTGGGTGCTGCTGCTGCCATGGGCCTGCCTGACTCCCATCACTACCGTTATTATGTTTAGTCGTAGTTCTGTCACTATTAAAGCTCCTATTATTAATCTCAGCTAATATTACAGCTATTTCTACTGTTAGTGCTGCCATACATCTTTGCCTACCTATCTGTCTGTCTGTCTGTCTGTCTATCTGTGTCTCTATGTCTATCTCTCTGTCTCTGTCTGTCTCTCTCTCTCTCTCTCTCTCTCTCTCCCTAAAACCCAACCGGTCAAAGCAGATGACCGCCCACCTAGAGTCTGGTTCTGCTCAAGGTTTCTGCCTCTTAAAAGGAAGTTTTTCCTTGCCACTGTCGCCAAAGTGCTTGCTCATGGTGGGAACTGTTGGGTCTCTGTAATAACATTATAAAGAGTCGGTCTAGACCTGCTCTATTTTGTAAAGTGTCATGAGATGACTTTGTTGTGATTTGGCGCTATATAAATAAAATTGAATTGAATTGAATTGAATTTCCACACAGGAGTATTTAAGCAAACCTCGACCGTTCCTTTGCTTTCCCCTCCTGTGCTGTGGACTGAAGTGTTGGACTGACTGGCTAGCCCTTCACAGCGGCGCGGTGAAAGGCTGCTGTTGCTGTTCAGCTGTTGTAGCCTTTTTTAATGCATATTGTTTAATATAATATTACTCAGCTGATGTTTTTCTTGTTTTTTTTTGTTGCGTTATTTTGATCAAATGTGAAATGGAAGGCGCCATTCCTATCATCAGGCCGCCAGTCACCAGACTGTGGTGATACATATATATACACATATGCTACATCATGCTGTATCACACTACCTAAAGTGAAAACAAGTATGATACAGAAAACAGTCCTGGTCCGGTGGGACTTATTTCCAGTGCATATTGTTCAAGAAAATACTCGTGATTGGTTCGAAAGTTTGTGAAAACAAGTATTATAGGAGCCACAGCTGAAGTGTGTGTGTGTGTGTGTGTGTGTGTGTGTGTGTGTGTGTGTGTGTGTGTAAGAAATAAACTGTAACCCTGGTGAAAGTAGATACCCCCCTTGGCAGAGAATGAGAAATGTATTTTAACACCCTATTGTCGTGGGATTAAATGTAACTACGTAATTTAAGAAGGTCAATCAGACAAGGATTTATCTTTATTAAGAGTTACTAATTATTTGTATTAAGAAGGGAAGAAAGATGGAGTTTGCTATGAATTCTTTTTGTGCTCTGGCTTCATGTCTGTTGAAAGGAGTCAGACAGTTTTTGTCTCTCCCTCGTATGCGCTTGATTCAGTGAGATGCGGTGTTGTTGTTTGTTGGGTTTATGTGGCGATAGTGTGTGTTTAAGTGTCTGTAATAGCGCTGTAAAATGCTTATGCTGGTGCAAACGGGGGATCCTGATAAGGAATGTGCCACCGACACACACACACACAATGACATGAAAGGCACCGGAACACAGCAAGAGAAAATGTTTCTTTATTTAACAAATTTCATACAAAACGCAAAGGTTAACTTTCACCTTCTTACTTACAGACAGAAAGAAGTGAGCGAGTCTTCCAGCCTTCGGTGTGTTGGAGGTGTGATTTGCTGCTCAAAAGTGATAAATGAACTGCGTGTCTTTTGATTAGAGAAAGTTGGGAGGGAATGAGGCAATGGCCTGGGGGAGGAGTGATGCAGAAAGAATAACAACAACACCTGATACATAACCCGAACCTGGCGAGGTTCGTACAACACGGCGGCAAAGACGTTTGTGTTGGGGCTGTGCAGCCTCCCGTCTCTCTGCTTTTGTAGCGTGCACACACACACCAGTGCACACACACACACACACACACACACACACACACACACACACACACTCGCAATCACTGTGGAAGCTCTTTCAAAAATGGGTCGCTTGCTATTGTTTTCTTTCTCCTTTTTTTTTCTTTTCTTAATGACGAGACGGTCGAACTCATAACACGTGAAAAGCCACTGACCCAGTTTCTTGGAAGCGGGCTTGCCGCTCGCAGTGCTGTGGCCAAATGTACAAGGGAGGGGGGGCAGGGGGGGGGCTTTTATGATGTACGCGATTTAATGACAAACAAGGTGCTCGACATATGAACTGATCCAATGTGGAGTAAAAAGAACTGCTTTATTTACTCCAGGAAAGCCAACACCAGCTAAGTGGCACTTGGCACTCTCAAGCGCAATGACGTGTGTAGGTTCGACTGGCGCTGTGTATATCTGCGTGTGTTTTGATTTCCACAGACCTCTGTTGCTCCTGATCTGCTTTTTGTGTACTTCAATGTGGGGTACATTTATTCTAGTCGGACACACAAAATGTGACAAAGAGCTAGAATGTGAAATGCAAAGAAATTTGATTTGCGTCCAAAATTACAACTTCAGCAACTGTAAGGCCTGTCTTCTGCTTTCTTAGAGCTTGGTCTTTGTAAATAGACAAGTGTTCTAGGGGCGGGGATTCTGCGTCATGTGCAACCTTCTGGCAAGCAAGCTAAGACATCTACAACGATGGTGGATGTCCTGGTATTTCACCTTGTAGCTCTTTGTCATATTTTGAGAATGATACGAAGCATTTTGGGTTGCAGTTATTGTTGGATGGTTTGCAATCCCACATTTCTTTGACAAAACGAATCCCAAACTTTTACAGTATGGCAAAACAATGGTGCGGGTGGAGGTCTCCATCACAGATCAAATTAGTTCCTGGTAACAGAGACCCGGGATCCGAGCCCGTCTGGGTTTCGAAGTATATTCAGTCCGATAGACACGAGACGTCTGGGCAATACAATTGAACCCTACCCAACTCTTATGTGTCAACATGTTTAGTGTTCTCCTAAAGTCATCGCAGGAGAAAAATGTGTTCTTGGAGGTGAGACGGACATTGTCAACAGTGTTTGTTCACTCTCTATTTGAGACCGTCTGAGTTGACTGCATCTTGGATCTGGTCTGAGTGTTCTTGAGTCCTTTTCAGATTGGGTCTTTTTTTTAGAAATCTATTTTATGCCCATTGAGTTTGGGTAGGTTTTCCATAGGTCTGCTTGGGATCAGGTCTTCAACATTCAGGTCCTGTTCCACAACAGAGTTTTGCTTCAACTCGCGGGGTGGGGGGGTGGGGACTTGCTCTCAATCAGGAGGATGCACAAGTTCTTGGCTCGTAAACAGTGACCCTAATACTTCATACACACAAACCACGTAATCAAAATCTTTTTCAATTGAATGTTTCTTGAACTACCAACTACATGCGCAACTGGTAACGAATGAACACACAAATGAATGACTCAATGCGATGATGAAAGAATGAGGACCACCGTATACCAGATAAAGCAGTGAATAATATCTTAGGCAAAATTAACTGACTTGTGGGAACACAGGAGACAACCAACTAAATAAAATCTTTCACATTAGCCAGTTCAATTGAATTGAGACACCATTCAGTAGCTGAGAGGGGTTATTGGGAAGCCAAAGAGGAATACCTTAACAATCAGAGATCGTTTGTACATTGATGGAAGACCTTACTCCTATACGAATACTCCCTGATTACTGTGATGCTACAGCGTCACTCTATAGCATCAACCCCCCCCCAATCACAGGAAAAAGTAAAGTTTCACCTGGTTATTCAGGTGACCACAGTGGGGTATTTAAAAGGGTCTGTGATAGCAGATTGTAAAATTGGCCTAGGTTCATCACTAGTTGGCACTCATCATTCCAAGCTGGTAACACTGCAGCAGTGGTGACTAGTGGTGACTCTTTCATTCCAGAGTGCCACCTGTCAAGGGGCACGTGATTTAAAAAGAACATGGTTGGGTTGGATGACAACCTTTCTTAGACCTTTTTTTTGATGAATAATGTCCTCACTGCCGTGCTGGTAAAACTTAACGGGAGCTGGGGCTTAGCAGGTTGGAGAAATCTAGTTCCATCTGAAACCTGATAAGTAAAATTACTCTTTTTTTTCCCATTTGACATTGAATGCAGCATGTCGAATGGGGGAGTCAGATTATAATGGAAAGGTCAGGTCTTGATTGTCTGGCCATGTCCTGAGCAGCAGATAAGAACTGAACTGTGTCTCAGTCTAATAGCAGTTAGACTAGACAGACATCAGACATGGATCAGCTCTTTCCATAACACCGTGAACAATTTGATCATCTGAAGGACATGCTTCTCAGTGCACGGGGGTGTCTGTGAAAACCTTGAATTTGGGGTGTTTTTAACTCCAGCTGAAGGATTACACAGTGTTTCGGCGCCTCTGAAACTCTCAACTGGATAAATTAGAAAAGGTCAAACTAGAACTGCGGCTCTTTACTTTGTGCCTGAAAAGTTGACATTTTAGATGTTCGAGGCTTTCAACTGATAGGTGACATTGAAAAAAAAAATCTCAAAATCAACTCATAAGTCTGCACATTAATGAACAGCAACAGGATTGCGTGGCTTTGTAGAAAAGGTATTTTTCGATGAGGATGGACTACACTGAAGGGTAACCGTAGGGCTTTTTGTGTTGCCTGCTGTCAGTCACAGCCACAGTCTATAGATATAACTAAAGTAAAAGTCTAAAAATCCACTAGCACCCCATTTACTGTAGGTGGTCGTGGTCAGTACACTCCAACATATGAAACCTATAAAGTTTGTCCAAGGCTGGTGCCAAAGGAAAGGCCATGATGTCATATCTTCTTCGCTGTTTGAATGTCAGCAGATTTAATTACTACTACTTAATGAAATGTTTTTTTTCATTCTGGCCTTTGGGCTTTTATTTGCTTTTCAAGTTTTCGTCATCATCCCTAGGTTTTGAAAAACCATGTTAAAGTGTAAAAACAACAAAAACTGCTGAGGTAGGCAGGGCGGCCTGGGCGTTAGTGGTGTCTTCTGCCATTCTGTAGCTGCTGGCATAGAAACTGACTATACAGTACGTCTCCTTACAGCGACACCAACACACCACACGGCAAAAGCAAATGTGTGTGTTGTTTTGATTCGATGAGCATTCCCATTTTATAATCCTGACTTTACGGAGTGGTTTACTGCAACCCCGTGCAGTCACAGAGTTTTTCTTTACGTTTAGTGTTGCAATAAGTAAAGCAGCACTTACACAGTACATGCTAGGAATATAAAGTAGGGAGCTTGTATAACACACACACACACACACACACACACACACACCACTGCTTACCTGGATCACTGCCAGATCTTGGAGCAGTGAAGAAGAGAACATTGCCTGCATAGATTTGTGCACAGCAGTTGCCTCAGAACCAAGATATGCATTAGATAGACAGATAGACAGACAGATAGATAGATAGACAGATAGATAGATAGATAGATAGATAGATAGATGCCTTCCTTTAAGGTTTGAGGTCATGCAGGGATCTTAGAGGTAATGCAGCCTTGTTTTCAGCTCACTGACCATTTATAGTCCAGCATGCTGGCAGGATTATACAACCACACAACTGCCAGGGCTCTCATCAGTTCTGCAACACTGGTTCCCACCCCAGTCTCAGAAAAACAAACACAAAAAAAAAACAAAAAAAAACTTGTTTTGTTTCATTGACTCCGTTATTATGAACAGCCCCAAGACAGCAACGCTCCTTTAAATGCTTTCTAATTGCCTTGATGTGCATTTTAATTGCTTATAAATGTGCAAAACTATGTCTAGAGACCAGCTGCTTAATAAGTAAAGTCCTTGATACTGCTGGCACCCACCCTGCAGGATCCGTTACGCAGCCTTACAGCCCGCTGTTGGCCAAGTGCGTGATTACCATCCCGAACATCATCACAAGCTCCCCTCCACTTCATTTGTTCAGGTAAAGCTGACTGAGCAACATGTCCTTTTCCGGCGACGTTCTTGCCTCAAACTGGATGATGTGTAGTTGGTGTCCCAAATTTACATCAAGCCAGGCTGGATGATATACCATGATAATAGTGTCTACTGTTCTTTGGTTTTGTTCATTTTAATGAAGGCCTAAACTCATTCTAACCACCGTATATTGAGATTGCTGTTTAAAGTAAGCACTCATTTGTAATACTCTATTTGATTTCGTTATTCTATTTGATCCAGCGAGTTAAAGATATTGTTTGAGCAGACGGACATTTCCAGCTCAGTTCGCAAAAACAAATTCAATTTTAGTGGTGATCCTAATACAATAGCCCTGCAACTAATCCTCCTTTGTGGAGCTGTAGCACCTGGTAGTACCTGCAGTCATACCTCCAACCACCTCTATGTTGCCTCATCTGGGAGTGCTTGGTAATAATTGAGGGACACTCAAATCAACATGTTGATCAGCTCCTCTCTTCTTTCATCTGAATTTTGGCAGCTGAAATGAAGTTCTAAGTTGAATTCACTTGAACTACGTTCACGAGGAAAGATTACTGTACGATATTTTATTGTGTAGTTGTGGAGAAACCAACAACTTCATTTAGCTTGACATATGAGAAATTGTTTTCCTCTGGCTTGCTTACATTTAGGTCTTGCTGAGCTCTACTTACTGCACAGGTCATTCAGAGGCTGGTCGCATGTGAACTTGCACAGTTTCTTCTGAGAGAAGTTGTTGGTGCAAAACTGCGTAGGCTGACGAGAACAGATGGGGACAATCACCTCCTCCCGTTACATCCCAAGCGGTTTTCCATCACTATCGTGGCACCATTGTAGCACTTTCTCCTGTCGCCACAACCCTGGTTCCCTCCCCCTTAGGCTTAACGCTCCCTTTGTCAGCCAGAGAGTGCCACATACGTCCCCTGTACATTCAGACAGCGCTCTAAAAATGCAATCCATTTCATTTAATTTCATTTCATTTCATGTCCCCTCGTTATTTTTCCCAAATATAATAGTCTGTATGTGGGCCTTTCGGAATGTCAGTGAGAATGCGAATAAAAGGACTTGGCCTGGCTCTTACTTGCCAAATGGCGCCATTGAAATCATATGACAACCTGTGGAGAGAGTGAATAAGGGCCTTTCCACGCTCATGAACATGCATACTTAGGACTTTTGCAGAGACAATGACACCCCTTATAACCATGGACACTGCACTTGAATACAGACCTATTATATCGCTATCTACCGAGAGCAAGGACATTCTTTCTTTCACTCTCTGTCACACACACACACACACACACACACACACCTAAACCCAGTGACACCTTTGACAGCCTTTGACATCCCTCAGAACACATGAATATTAACCTTTTCCATCCCTGTCAGCTTATTATTATCTTTATCCCTATTATTGCCTGCGTACCGCTCTGCCTATCCGGGAACATGGGAGATACCTACGCATATTTCTACCAATGTACACACATATGTACACGTGGCGAATATAATCTGCACACACAGACACTCTTATCTCTCAGGTGAATGGCTGACATTAGCGGCTAAGCCTCCCCGTGGCTCTCTGACCTTTATTGGTCACGGCTCTAATCAAGACCAGGACGCCTCCTTCCTGTCTTTCAGTCACTCTCGGGTCTTTCGTGATTCAACGTTTCCATTCAGCCTCGCGATGCCGTCTCCTTTCCTTTTCGTCTCAATTTTTTTGTTCTTCTCTTTTTGTTCGTCTGTCCGTCCTCCATCGCTGACACGTAGACTAGAGGACTCGCCGTCTGACAGGATCAAAGCAGCAAAAAGTGGCAGTGTTCTGTTCTATTTCCATGTTTGAGTTGAAAGTTTGACTAATCTCGTGAATAAATTGGATTATGAAAATCTTAAACGATAAATAAATAAACATATAAAAGAATATTCAGAGGCTTTGTATAAGAAGGGCGATGAAGTCATTTTGAGAAAACTCAGTGCAGTCAATATCATCGGGCAAAAATTGGTCAGACTGATGGCATTGCCAGATTGGTGGCTAAATTAATCCGCTGAAATTGACCTTGAGGGCGGCATTGTGGTGCAGTGGTTGGCACTGTCGCACGGGAGGAACAGCAGGGTAGAGGGTTGGGGTTTGGGGTTCGATCCCCGGCTCCCTCCGTCCACATGCCGGAGTGTCCTTGAGCAAAACACGGAAACCTACGCTCCTGATGGGAGGCCAGCAGCTTGCATGGCAGCTCGGTCGCCATCGATGGGTGAACGAGACCTGAACTGTAAAGGGCTTTGGGAACCGTTATGGTTGAAAAGCGCTATATAAGTGAAGACCATTGACCCTATCACATTAGATCTAATAAAAGTCTCAACTCATTTCTTGGCAACTATGCAACCTCCATTTTTCTGATGAAGTTGATGAGGTCCAGTTGATATCTCCAGAAAATGGTAATAAGTAGACAAACCTCTCAAGAGATTTCTTTTAAAAATGTTTAGAAATGAGCGTTGAAAACCTTTTGAATTCCAAATTTAAGGTTGGGAGGGGTAAGACAAGAATAGCTACATTGGATTGCAATGGTGGTTTCTACAGTTTTCTACAGTTTAAATACAAAAACGTATCAAAAGTTTGATGCTCTCGTGGGTACTTTTCAGAACTCTTTAATGCCGTCATTAATCTTACTTGAATGAGTGTTTTGATTGAAACTTTTCTCATTCCCCTGTGTTTTACTGCTCCTGGTTAAGTTTTTGCTAATTTGTGGCTTGTACGCATATTGTAACTTTGCTTTTTTTTTGTCCCCCCACTGAAACCCTAATATGAAAACAATTGTTTTTAGTTTCCATGAGTCTATACAGTATATTAATTGGTAAAACAAAAAATGTCATCCAAGGCCAAGATATCCTGACTTTTAGTCCAGACAATCCTGGATCCTACACTTACCATTATGCAACATAAAAGCATTGGGACCCCCCCCCCCCCCCCCCCCCCCCCTTGCCTAAAAAAGCAAACATCTTTCAAAATCCATTCACACAGTTTGTGGTCTCCTGAGATAACCCTAATGACATCCCAAGCTTTTTTTTCTCTCCAGGCTTTAGAAAGCTCCCTCTAGAGCCACAGAAGACATTATTAATATAATGTTTTCACAGGCCGAGTAGCGCTCCTTGTGACACGTAGACTGACTCAAACCCATTCATGTGTAAACTCTGTGCCCCTTTAACCGTGACAACCTTTTGGGTGTCCTTTCACATTTTGCCAGATATAAAAAGAAAAAATATCATTCATTATTTTCAGCCTTCTAATACTTGCATCATGTTCAGGTTTCAATGAAAACTATAATACATACATAAAAAGGCAAAAAAAAAAAAAAAAGTATGGTTTGATTAACTGGTGGCTTTGAGAACATGAAATAACTCTTTTAAGATCACGCTTGGAGAAAAGCCCTGCCAACATGAAATTAGAACATGGGGACTTCAAAATAATTATGCACTGAACATTATGCATACATTACAGTAGCAGCATCCAGAGAGCTGGCTATATATGGAATAGCACATTATGTCTTTTTGCCACTAACAGAATAATTGATATTGTCTTGGGAAGGAATGGGAACTTCAATACGAGTTAATCCCCATGCACATTGCGGCGCATTATACCACGTGACTACGGAAAATTGGCTCATTATCTGGCATTCTGCCAAGCACGGGGAATATGATGAAGAAAATGTACCGTGAGCAGTTTAACTTCAAATCAGCTCTCTACATATGGATGTCTTGGAGGTTGAAATACACTATGGAGACTTGTTAGCTTGTGCCAGCGTTACTGACTTCAGAAACGGGATGATGGAGGATTCCAAATATATATATTTTACGGAAGTCCGCTGTGAATTTCACTGTAACGATTACGCAATTCAGGCTTAGGGGCCTGGAAATCCATACATTTGAGACTCCGCAACGCACTGTAGAATTCCCAGATTCTCATGATCTAAATGGGGATTTTTAGCACTTGGAATGGTATGTTAATGAATATTATGGAGCCTAATCAGTAGCATACCGGGAATGTAACATAGGATTTCTGAGAACTCCCAGCAATCCCAGTCCCATTATTTTGGTGTCGAGTTGGGGATTCATAGGTACGAAACCTTCCATTGCTCTGATCCCTCTGACAGCGTGACTGCCTTCCCAAGATGATGTGTGCCCTCAACTGTAATGGAATCTGATTTATTTTCCCCACACAATAGGAAATGTCACATGGAGAATTCCCAAGCTCGAAGACCTTTCGCTTCCTGCCAAAAATACTCCCTGCCTATATTGGATAATTTCCACGGGATGTCATGCCACTGAATTCCCAGACCTCCTCGCTATTATTGGGGGTTTGAATGCTGGACGAATCGGAAGGAAACGCTCCATCAAGTGTGACCCACTTAGCTGCTGGAGAGGCACCAAAGGACCACCATGGCAATTATTTAAACCTCTGCTTTATTATTCATAATTAGCAGACGCTGTACAGTGTGTGTGTGTGTGTGTGCGCCTGATAAAGCTCTCAATAGTATGCCACCTCTATGAAGGAAAAATAATGGAGCAGAACAATGTGTGCACATATCTGTGTGTGAAAATGAGGTGTGCGTGTGCATGTGTGTATTTGCTCGTAAAGGTGTCCACTGTTGTGCATATGACATTGTGTATGTGTGTGCGCGCGTGTTTGTGTATGTTAGAACGTGTGTGTGTGTGTGTGTGTGCATGAATATGTGAATATAAAAATAGGCATTCATGTGTATGTATGTGCTGCATGTGTCGCTACTGAGGGTTTTTATGTGCAGTGCATGAACAGCATGTGTGTGTGTGTGTGTGTGTGTGTATTTGTGTTACCATACCAGTGTGTGCATACATATGTGTGTGCATGCATGTCTTTGTCTGTGCAGGTTGTGTGTGTTTTCATGTGTGGTACGCCTACATGCATTAATGTGTGTAAGCTCCCACACCCTGTGTATGTTTGCGTTCATTTGAGCGCGCATGTTTGTGTGTGTTTGTGTGTGTGTTACTGTGCTACTGTGTTGTCTGGGTAGGTCATGTGTGTTATGATGTATAGCATATGTGCATGTATGCTTCCAATTCCCTGCGCATGTGCGTAATGAGAGCCTCTTCACCAGCTGCCACTCCAGTGCAGACAGCAGCAACAGAGTCTCGGCGGAGTTCTCATCCAGACTTCCTCTTATTATTATTTCCTCTGTTGTCTCTCAGGCTTCAGTAATTAGTGGCTTCTTTAATGAGACTAATATCACAACTCCAACCCACAGTGCACCACTCTAAATGATAAGAGGCTGATAAGTGTGTGTGTGTGTGTGTGTGTGTGGTAAGCGATGATTAAGTATTGCCAGTGTGTACGTGTGATGCAGAACAGAGTGTCAAGGCGACGAGAGGGTGTTATATGCGAAGCCTCAATGATCAAGTGCTGCGTAATTGAGTGTACTGTGTGTGAGCAAGTGTGAAAAGAGAGAGAATGGGAGGAAGTGGGAGTGTGTGTGTGTGTGAGAGAGAGAGAGTGCCACAGTGTGCACTGTGATTTTAAGGGAAATAGCCACAAATATTGTCATACGTCACACCGCCATTGTTTGGTAATCGACCTACCTGCTCGATTTCTGTTGCGGTCTGTGAAACGCCACAAACAAAGTGCAGATGTAAACTCAAAATCATGAAGGATTTAATGACTTAGTCCCCCGTAAATTATAAATCTCATGTCTGAATTTACTTTAATTCCACGGACCACATTAATTATTAGATTATTGGGTTAATTGACATAGGCCTGGGCAACATAAGACCAGCTATAACCAACTATGGCATGTCCATTGACCCTTTGAACTCTGCAATCGAAATGGTCCGCCAGTGCCCACGTTGGTATTTGTGCTTATTGTGATATCATTTCTTGGATCTTCAAACGCCTCGTATCCCTAAAATCTGTACAACCTAAGCTAAAAGCGTATGTAAGTGAGTAAACCATAATAATTGATATTGTTTGAATTGAATTGTTTTGTTTTGGAGATATGCTCATTTTTATGAGGTCAGTGCAAAGGCGTTATAGATAGTCCACCAGTGCCTACTTGGAGTATCTCCAAATGCTTCATATCCCTATAATCTGTACAACCTGAGTTAAAAGCTTACGTAACTCAACAAACCATAACAATTGAGAAAAAGAAATACAAAATCCTGATGTGCTTTTTTCGTCAAATTTTACTCAATAAACATACAAAACATATTGGTCCAAAACAATTTGAATATAGAAACATGAACAAAATATTTCTCAACACAACTAACATTATTTGAACTGTGTACGCCTGTTAGTGCAAGATATTTCCACGTTCACTCGTGGTAGTCATCATGGCAGTTCCTGTCAACGATGACTCACGAGGGCACTCTGCAGGCCTTGCACCCGCCACATGTCACTGACTTTTGGCAGATTGAGGACACCCATGTAAAACACCAGCCCCGTGTATTTGAACACTTCTTCTGGTGTCCATAAACTTTTTGCCAGCCGCAATATTTCTTTCAGCATTTTTGTTCGAACGTTTGAATAGTTTTGCTGTCAAAAAAAAAAAAAAGCTTCCACAGGACTTGGGGTGCGCCCAGAGGACAGAGGTGGCTGCACAGCGGGATTCCTTTTTGGGGAGGAACCTGGGGAGTGGCTAAGGCAGACTGTCTGGCTCTTCCTCTGTCTTCCACCCATTAGGCTGTGCAGGGGGGGCAGAGTGCTGGGGAATCCTGGCCGCCATAGGACTCCGATGACCATTCCCACTTCGATCACAAGCCTGGCGATCACGGGGACGGCTTCTCACTTGTGGAGAGAACTCCACGTTTGACCCTGAGGGGTGCTGTGCTGTGTCGGGGGGGTGCTGCACTGTGCTCGGGTGCTCCTCGCTTGCTCCTTCATCTCCAGCAGGGTTAAAACAAAGATAAATATGTTGGTTAGCACAAAAACAACTCTTTAAAATGTGTAATTGATCAGGTGTTGGAATAATAACCCCAGTTTTCCCTATACTACATCCGGATATTAAAAGATATTACCCACCCCAGCTACCACCTGTTCACCCTGCTGCTGTTTGGCAAGCGATATAGAAGTATCTGCTGCCCTACCACCAGAATACAGAGCAGCTTCCTCAGCAATCACGCCACAAATAATAGTTTATCTTCATGATTATTAATTCATCCATTTATATAATTTTTGTTTTGTGAGTAGCATAAAGGAACTACAATTAGCGTTTTGTTATACAACCCTGTGTTGTAAAATAATAATAAAAAAAGAACCTTGTACTTTGGGAATTGTACTTGCATATCCTGATACGGATTGATGCCTTCAGCAAAATGGAGAAGGAGTCCAGACCAGAGGGTAGATCTTCTTCTTCGCTATTGCCCGCTAACAAAATGTCCAGTACCTCCTCAGTTGAGAATCTTTTTCTTGCCATCAAGGCAAAAAAAGACACACAAAAGACCAAAAAGAAAGACAAGAGGGGAAAAAAAGTACTTACAATACTCAAAACTACTACAAAAACACTACTGATTTATTTTCTCACTTTCCAACCTGCTTCTCTCCTCTGGCGCCACCATGCGCCACGCTACATTTTGCACCGCACGTAATGGAACGCAATGCTCTCGCTATTATGGTTTTTCATTTTAGATCGATTTGAACAGGATTGTACAAACAATGCCCTCCCACGGCTGCGTCCGTTTTCAAAGGGTTAATCAACGACCCTGTGGAGGAAGGTGCTCAGATCCTACACCAGCCCAAAGGGTCTTCAGAGGCAGGAGTAATCCACTGAGCTTCCCTGAGGAGTATCTGTGGGAGAGGTACAGGTTCCGTAGGCCCAGCATAGTTTACCTATGTAGTCTGGCTTTGCGAGGGCAACCGTATGCCGGGAAATAAGAAGGGTCTTGCTCTAAAGCTACCTGAACATTTTCATAATTTTCTGTGGTCATCTTGAAACTCAAAGAACCAAGGAGGCGTGGTATTTAATTGCAGGTGTAAAGCAGCCTACAGCCTTCATCCTCTCCTTCAGGCTTCCCCAATGATATAGGCGCCATAGACTGCACCCATTTGCGTATCCAGGCCCCATCTTGACCTGTTGAGGCAGACTATGTCAATCGAATCAATTGAAACCTGTTCTTGAACCATTTGGTGTACATGCATGGCTTTGGTCTCTTTTGAAAGGTAACACAGTGATTCTGACTGTTGGAGAAAAAAAACTTTCAGTAAGTGCTACTGGCCTTGAGTAATAGAAGTGTGAACACAGTGTGTGCAAACAGATGCCTGCAGATGACTATAGCTGGGACCTATTAGCTGGAAAACACAATGGGACCACAGCGTGAAGCCTCACCTGGTCCAGGCTGAAATTTGATAACAAATTTGATGTCCAAAAAAGGCCATTCGGAGACTCCAAAATGACCCTTGGTAGCCATGGTTACATACCTTGGATAGAAAAGCTACAACTCTCGTACACTCGCATGTACAGTCCCAATTTTGGGCTCTAATGAAAGGTGACACTCTCGGTAAGCTCGGCAGTCAACTGCAGAGATTTGTTAAAAGCTTGCACATTTTAATGGAAACAAGTGGAGAATATCTCTACCTCTTCTGTAATTACCTCTATGATACCTGATTGGAAGACTGAAAGAAAACCCCCTGCTCTGTTCTTTCTAAAGGGCTGAAAAAATGTCCATTATAGCTGTGCTGAAATAACCATGACTCAACATCATGTCACACAATTTATCCTTGAGAATGAGAAACATAAACCAGAACCAACACGCAAAGTAGATTCAGACTTCTTTTTAGCGGTGTTTTAACTTTCATTTTAGTGCCCATAAACGTGACATGAGAGAGCTTGCTTGTGTGAGGAATCGAGAAAGAATTCAGGGGTGCATGATTGTGTTTTTTTTAGTATTTCTGAAATGATGAAATGTGAGTTCCAGATGGGTAGCAGTTGTAATAGTCAGAATACACATGTTGGCAGGGCCTCATCGACACCCTGCTGGGAGAAGGTCAGCGCCCCGCCGCTGCCAAGTGCTGCATCCGTGTCCGGAGGGAGATGTGTCCTCATCAAACGTGCTTGATATTTGCGACGCAACAGCTCTGAGTCTCTCACTATGCCCTATTTCCCTTTGTTTCGCTCCGTTTTTTTTAAACAAAAAATTTGGGAAGCGAGAGAGAGGTAGGTGACAGCTGGACCCAAACATATTGTTCAGGATTTTTGAAAAAGAGAGTGCACCTGCAAACTGCATCTTGTAATCTGCAAGGCTGCTTCATAGACTTCTTTTCCATTGTTTCAGCAACTAGGACAATTTCAAATGTGGGTCATATCCTCCAGAGAAACATCTCCTAATGAGCATTTGGCCTTATTTGAGCCTGAGGTGGCTTGAAACCTGAATGGACACAATGGATCCAACTAGACTTGGAAAAAAATTGGGCCCATTTCTGAAAGAACACATGGTCAATAGTGGTTCTGATGGACCAGAGTCAAAAACACATACATATTATCACCTTACGAAGTTGATAGAGGCAATGGGTAAGTCTACTATTCAGTGATATTGTTTTAGCTCTGGTTTGATCACCAATATCTGTCTCTTTATGCTAAATGTTCACCAGCTACACGCTAACTCATCTGTCTGCTGTTTGGTGCTGGGCACAGGGCATAGGCTAGGGGCCTGGGGTGCCACCATGTAGAGAGGGCATTTTGTAAGTAATGTATAATGTATAAAAATATGTATTGAGTCGAGACTTGAAGGAGTCGACAGAGCGGGTGACCTCTGTGTTTAGATTTGGAGCAGGGGGACGGCCAGGAGGTCCATTTCAGAGTGGCCCAGAGGTAGTGTAAGGGCTAAAGGTCTGTGATATAGGCGGGGGACAAACAGCGCAACCTTAAAATCAATCCAAAAGTGTACAGGAAGCCAGTGAAGAGAGGCTAGAATTGGAGTGATGTGGTCCCTCTTCCTGGAACCAGTCAGAAGTCGGGCTGCAGCATTTTGGACCAGTTGCAGGCGGGACAAGGACAAGTAGTAGTTAGGAGTTACAGTAATCAAGCCAGGAGGAGATGAAAGCTTTGGATAAGTTTTTCTGAATCACTGAACAAGAGGAAAGGTTTAATTTGGAAATGGTCCGAAGCTGAAAGAAACTGGGTTTTACTACTGCCCTTACCTGATGCTCAAATGTAAAGACAGAGTCAAAGATCACACCAAGGTTCTACATTAAGCGTAGGGTTTAATGTAGGTGGACCGTTGATCTCTGCTGTTGGTGATCAGTCTGATGGATTCCGGGGGGCTGAAAAGAACGCCTTCAGACTTGTTGTAGTTCGTTCAGTTGGAGGATGGACATGATGCGCATGCATTAACAGATGACCGACAGCAGAGCAAAACAGGCGAAGAAGTGACAGCTTCAAACGTCCCATTCCGATTATCCGATTAGTCCGATTAGACATTCAAGTTTTGCAGTGTTTGCGGAATTGACACAGGTCATTAATTAAATACAGAGTGGGTTTTACACAAATCCAGTGCATGTGCATGCATGTATGCTTTTTTTTTGGCTGACATCTATCTATTACATAATTTTCTAGATGTGACAGCCACAGCCCAACTCTGCACAACCCAACGAAGTATAGCCCCTCCTCTAGCGATAAAAAATGCCCCAATAGGGGATTTGGTGTTAAAGGGTTGAAAATGTCTGGTTATCACTGATGCCTCCAAAGCATTCTGGGCCTTTCTGTGTGCGGTTTCTATGTTCTCCACCTGTCTCTATGGGCTTCATACAGGTTTGGTGAACTGGATACTCGAGGTGTGAATGGATTTGTCCATCTTTAAAGGTGTTAGCCTTGTGGAGACTTGTCCAGGGCCTCTCGTCTAGTGGCTCCCGGGATGAGTTCCATCCCCCCTATGACCCTGCATCTGTCTTGAAAAGACTGCTTCTTCAATACAGGGAACATACAAGGACACTTTTACACATAAAGGTCAGTTTGCTCGTCAGTGAGGCGTACTACTCGGTTGTGTAATGTCTTCTGTGGATCTGAAGGAGGCTTTCCAAAGTCTGAGTAAACCCCTATGATGCCATCAGGGCCTATCTCTGAGACTTTGAAGGATGTTGGCATTCACCACACAGGAGGGGTTTAACAAATTACACTATCTAGCTGCGTTATGGGAATTGTAGGATCCAGAGTTTTTGGAGCTTGACCGAAACCATTCCGATTTCGACCACTCCTTTTCTAAATCTGTCTCTTGCAAGTCCAACAGCTTTATGGAACTGCAGCACTAAACCGCAGAGCAACCCTTTAAATGTGTCACCCAGCAATGATATAAACGATATCGGCGAGCCCCACATCCTTTTGGACCTAAACGACGGGGGTTGTCACCGTGACAGAGTTCATCCATTTTTTTTTGGGGGGGGGGGTCCGTCTAGCTCAAGACAAAACTGCTTACTCACTGCAGCACAAGAAAGGTTTTTAACTCCGCTTTTGATTCATCGCAGCTTTTGCTTGGAGAAGTCCTACCCGTCATCTGAATTTAGCAGACCTCCTCACAACTGATAATGCAGTCATTAGTGAGCACGCAAGTTGCTCTTTAATTTGGGTAAACGGGGTCAGTCTGCTGTCTTTAAAGCAGGGAGTGAAGCTCTTTTCTTCTACGCCCTAGTTTGTGATTTTTTTTTTTTTTTTTTTAAACATAAAAACCTTGCCTAGTGCAACTTTTCGAGCATAATGTCTCTGCCAGTTTGTCTCCCCCTCCCCCCCCCCCCCCCCCCTTCTTCTTTCTCTCCTCTCTCCCTCCATCCCTCTCAGCACCATTGGGCTCTGCCGGCTGCTCTCAAAACAAATGCCCCTCTAACTCTCCCAAAGTTGCGCCGAATAAATTGGAAAAATACTTTTTGACATGTTGAGTAATGCATCAAATTGTATTCTCTTTCCCCCAGTAGCCTGACTATTCTATTTCATCTGCAAGCCTTCTTCAGGCAAATGGATTGCTTCCATAATGCTCTCTTTATCAGGCTGACTGAGTAAGTGCTGCTGTTCGCTGTAAGCAGGGGAAGACCAAACATGCACACTCACATATTCTGTCTTTCTCTGTCGAACACTCGCCCAGACAAATGTGCAGGCTCTCTCTCTAGTACACACACACACACACACATATATTTATATATATATATATACACACTCAGGCATGCATTTCAGTATGTGTTTGCATGTGTGTGTACAGTCACAGGCCAACTGCTTCGCAAACTGTTTCAAATCACACTGCTGGCTCCAGTGGCTCAGAACACTTAATATTAAACTGAGACTGAGCCAGAGGTCTGCTTTGAAGTAAGACCCCGTATGCACACACACACACACATACACACACACACACACATATGCACAAAACATATGAAGTCTAAGCTTCAAAGTCAGCACCAAAGCGTGCTCACGTACGCTGACTCAGACAAGGACCACATGCCGATTCTCCCTCACACGCACCACATGTGCTGTCATTCACGCTCATGCATGTACAGTAAGCGCACACACACACACACAGTTCCCACGTGGACACACACCACCTCTCCTCTGTCAGACACCCTATGAACATTCAAATGGGCTTAAAGGCTTTGTGTGTCAAGTCATCCTCCAGCCCTGTGATCTAGTTCGAACCGCTGAGCCTGCTCACCAAGGACGTATGGAGAGAGTAACGATGTAGCTTGTACTTGGAGTGTGTGTGTGTGTGTGTGTGTGTGTGTGCATCTCGGAAACAAAAAGCACCACTTGCGAGGACGAGTAAAGCATCTTACTGCAGGAGTGAGAGCGGGTGCGTATTCAAAATGTGTATTATTGTAAAATTCAAACGTCCTTCATGCGAGTTTGTGATTTGAATGAATCACTGGCGGATGGAAGCCTCCCATTGCAAGTACCATCGTTACTGAAAGTGAGGCCTTTTCGCACTTTTTCAGGTCTCGTATTCATGAATTTGACTTATTTTAAAAAGAGTTAGGTTTTGCTGCGGCCCAAATTACGTCTCCATTTTGTCATCTCTTCATCAGCGCTGTATCAAACTGTGGAGTCTCCTGCATATTTTATTGCATTTTGTACATCCTGAATAAATTCCCCTTGTGCTTAGGCGGAGTAAAAATGACTCCTGTTAAAATCTGCACGAGAACTTACTTGCTGCTCCTTCCACCTCTTGCGATTAATCTTAACCAGCATTCGTTACGCTTCATTGTTGTTCAAAGTTGCTGTGAGAAATGGGTCCGTTTACCACAATTGCCATTTGCTTTGTTCTTACTCAATCCTGATGCGGACCTGATTGCTCTCGGTTGGACTAATGTGGATTCATTTGATGTAATCAAAAGGTTCAAACAAAGATCAGGAATGAGAGCCCCAGCTTTTGTTCTGGAGAGTCGACTGGGCAAAATCTCAAGACAAACGTGCCTGGAAATAGTCCTCAGGTCTTACGGTCCATTCTGTGGTTTCATTAACACTCCACAGCTGAAGTCTGTCTCAGTACCGAGTTCCCATCGTCATTAGCGGACATGCGTGGACAGCCCTAGACTTTTTGGGGGCTCTGAGCAGGCTTTGGTTTTGGTTTGCCACTTCACATGGCACTGAACCAGTTTGTGTATTGTAAATATTGCTGTAAGCACACGTAATGCACATATAAGCATGCAGAGACTAGAATGGGACCTATTAGCAGCAACATTATCTTTAAATAGACTACAGGTAATACAGTATTTGTTTATATTTTGGTGTAACGTTCTCATTGGATTGGCAATCTCACCTGTCTTCACGTGTAACATGTCCGACTGTAGAAAGGATGTGACACAACCAAAAAGATATGACGCGAAGATATTTATCCCAGTGTGTGTTGACTTCCGCTTTTGTCTAATTTTGTTTAACTGATCATATCTAATACACCAAAATGTGATTTTTTACCACAGAATCATTGGAGTGCTTGTTTGGCAGGGGACAGTTACCAAACTTACGTACTTAGCCTACCCAAATTGTCCAGAAACGTTAAATTCTTATTTCGTTGTCTTATGTTTATTTAAGAAGGAGGCTGCATTTGCACTGATCTGCGAAAAACGTAGTTGGAGCTAATCCACCTACTGGTCAGACAATGAAAATGCGGGCTTCGAAAGGCTGCAGCCTAGAAAAAATAGACCATAACCACGGCTGCAGCGTGGACAGGATAAAAGAGGTTGCCGTGCAATTAAACAACACACAACACACTTCAGGCCAGATTGCACAATACACACGCACACACACACACACAAACAATTGGGTTGTAGAATATCTTTTGGGGGGCTGAAGCTTAAATTCACCTGCGCCTCTGTATTTCCTCCCAAAGTGAATGAGTCAACGCAACAGAAGTACTTTTGTCTTCATTGGCGACAAGATTGAATATATATGGCGAGCGGAGGAATTTCGTTTGTGTGCACCTTTCCTTTCGGTGCATTTGTTGAATGTTTGGCAAAGCATGCTGTCTGTTGCGTGAACGGAAAAAAGACCGGAAATCGATAGCATTCAGTCTTAGAACCCGGTTGACAGAAGTGGATCAAAGCGACGGAGCAAAACTGTAATACTTAGGTGGAATGTCACTCCAGATCCCGATAAAGAATCAGCCCCACCCTAAAGAAGCCAGACCCAGATGGGACTATTTCACTATGGTGTGCTATGACTTATGCAGTTAGATTGTAATGTCAGTATGCTGACGGTTGTTGGGCAAACAGAAGAAGAGTTAATCAGATATGAGTACAGATGATGGGTATTCTCAAAATATAAAGCCAGTAGATTGAATTAAGGGCATATTCAAATTGAAACTATTTTCCCGCATAATGTGGACAAACAAACATTTGAGACCGCTCAGTTCTACCCAATCGAATTAATTAAAGCGATAATTGTGAATGTTTTTTGTAACAAATTACATTTGGGAAGTAAATGTGGCTTAATGCTAAAAACAAGTGAATACGTTTTCAAGGCAGCGTTCCCCAGATGAGATTTCTGAGCACAACGAGCCTCCACCTCGACATGCAAACACACACACACACACACACACAGTAATCTCACAGAGCACTTAGGTCATGTTGTCGTGCATTTTTACGATTATGCAGATCCCATTTATTTTTCACCAGTATTATCGAGTGACATTTCCTGCGCTTAATATTTTTAGACCCCCGTCGATTTCTTAATTTGGTTCTGGGGTTCACGGTCTCTGGCGTACTTAGCTTGCGTCGCATTGAACTAATCGGCTAAAGCTCTCCTGAACTAAATTATTGGAAATGGGACTCGCGGCAAGATGGAATACACGACTGCTTTATTTTTAAGGAACAGCGAAGTGTACCTTCATTCTGCTTTTGAAGGCTTATGCCCACAGAGAATTACCATTCAGTAAATAAATGATTTATCCGACAAGGTTGCCAGATAAAAACGCATGCTTCACTTCATGCAAATCACTTGTTCTGTATTTGAGGAAAACTCTCTTTTGTAGTTGATTGGACAAGTGTCTGGACAAGAGGGACAACAAGAGAAGGATTTATCAGGCAGGAAAGACACCTTTATAGTCTGGGCAGGAGGTACGGTAATATTCATACTTAAACTAATTTGTCCCTGTTTATCCAGAACAACAAATTCTGATGTTTAATCCGCACTGCCCTCTGCTTGGCCTTCCCAATGAGCCCAATACAGGGCCAGCCGGAGACTCAGCCTCTAAGAGTGTGTGTGTGTGTGGTCGCCCCCCCCCCCCCCCCGCGGCGCTCATCGGATCAATCGATTTCCAACCAAGAAACCGATGTTTCGTGTCACGGACCGGAAGTAGTCAAAGGTCCGGACCTAGGCAACTGAAAACCCACCGTACAGAGGCTGTTAGAGACCAGCTAGTGAACATAGTGGGACATTTAGCAGTTTACACGTCAGCTTATGAGATGATAATATGTCGGTGTTTTCAGCCTGTTTTTCGCTGCCCCCAGAATGAATGAATGCAGATTTGAATTCTGTCAAAGTCGAAACTGTCGGGACGCGTCGACTTTTTCAGTGTTTAACCAAAACCACGGCTTGACCAAAACAATACACACTCTTGTCACATGACATCACATGACCCAATATGGAACTTTTTGCGACGTTGTGCTCGTTGTGCACCCAGTGAAACGAATTACATTTCCTTCAAAATGTACTCGCAAAGCAAGTTAATAGAATGGGAAGCTATTTTGTAGGAGACAGGTTTGGTCTTTGCACATGGTCAGGTGTTCATGAGCTTACAGTGTTCTTAAACCCTTTAATCTCTGCAGTAGTGTGTGTGTGTGTGTGTGTGTGTGTGTTGTGTGCGTGTGTGTTGTGTGTCGGAGACTAATAAAGTCTGCTCTGACGCTTTGCTTTCTCTCCATTCATTTGTGCAACAAACAACAAGCTAAATGCCAGGCGCATTCATCTCCTAATAAGCCGACAATAACACAGGGATTTTCATGAGGGGGGGGGGGGGATAATTGCCTGTTCAAGTGCTTTTTCATAAGTTCCACGTCTAATTTGGCAACTCGTGAAGTGTGTCATGGAGGGAGCGAGGGAGAGGAGAGAGGATCACAGCTTTCGCCTCCAGTCTACACTTCACCCAGAAAAAGCCTTCTCCTTCTGCGCTTCCGACTTCTTCTTTCTGCTTTGCTTTGTCTTTTCTGCCCTGAATCGAGCATTTCAAAACTCACCTTCAATCAGATGTTTTTTACCTGAGAGCCCCCCCCCCCCCCCTCCCCGGCCCCCAACAGCAACACAAGCCTTTGTTCTCTGACTATCGTGTACGCTGGCACTTAGTGCATCTTTTTTTATGCTTAGTCGGCGGCGTAACAAGCCTTTGTATCACGAGGAGCCGGCGCCAATGAGCGTCAGCGCATCGTCTAAACTGTTGTAGGTAAAGTATTACAGCCGCAGAGGGTGGGGGGGAGGGGGGAGAAAAGCTGCAAAGCACATCATCTTCACTTGATCATCCCTGCAAAAATCCCCTGGCGCAGCGGCAGCAGACAGGCGTGCTGGGGAATTTTGAGAGGTCAGGACAAAAAAAAAGGCAAAGAAAAGAGAAGTGTCAGAGGGATGAGGCAAAGGGGAGAGGAAATGAAACCAAGAGAGAGAGAGAGCAGGGATATGAAAGAGGCAGCAGCAGTGGTAGAGTGCCGGCATGATAACATCAGGGGGAAACTGATGCAGGGTGTAACAATCCGGTTTATTTGTGCTTTGTCGACTATGATAGACACCCAGAAAGCAGCGATCCGAAATCACCGTGAAGGCAGGCGCTGCATAAACACGACAGCAGGGGGTTGAATACATTACCAGTGGGGGGGGGGGGGGGGGGCTTCATATACATGATGAATAGAAACGCTTAGAGGAGCCTTTGACAGCTGCCTGCGATACACGTGAACCCGACATTAGCGCCGATTGCAGTGCTTAAGCCCCGATGGCTTTATCGGGCAAACACATGCTACAGCTGTAATGACGCCATGGGTTGAATGTGTTACTGGCGGGAGACAGCATTCACACACAGAATAGCCTGCCACGGACGCACAGACGGAGGCTGATGCGTTTGAGTTAAAGCGGAAATGCGACGCAGAGGGATCAAGAGGGGAACGTATCAGGAGAGGACGCGGCAGATAGGCACAGAAATGGACCGCTTCCAGGAGCTTTATGTTGGTATTGTTAGGATTTTTTTGACACATGCTGATTCAATGAAAGTTGTACAAGGGTTGAAGGTATATTACTTGAAGGAGCAGAGTGGAACCAAATGGAAACGCTTACAGAGGCATGTTTCTAAAAATCCCTTATATAAAGGGAAATTCCAGTTCATGACAACATTGTGTCTTCGTCTGGAACCTCTCCGTTCATTTTTGTTTTCCAAGGGGTGGAAAACTTTCTGAACGGGAGGGAGGCCGAAAACATCTGCCAGGGCAAATAAAGCTTGCAAAAGTTTTTGTTTGGTTCCCCAGCAGGGGCACTGTTCCAGCAAAAGCCAAAGTACGGCAATGCGACATGACGTCAAGGACCTACGCTATGTTTTAACTGTTAACAGACAACGTAGCTCTCTCACACTCTGAATGCCTGACGACTCGGAGAGCAGTGAGAACGCCTTTCCTTGCATCTTATTTTGGCACACATTTCAGCACCATGGACAGAGCGCGCTATCATTAGTCATTTGTTTAAGCGTCGCAGAAAATAAAGAAATGCTTTGAACTACATGCTAATTCCAAGGGGTGTTCAAAACGCAGCGAAACAAAGGGCAAAGTTGGCACAAAATAGGCAAGTTTCTTTTCAAAGCACTGAGGCCCCGGCCGCGCAGGCTGATTTCAGTCCTCAATAACATGTTTGAATGAATTAAAACAGCTACAAGCACTGACATCATCTGTGCAGGCTGTTGGGCACTTATCTAAAGCAGCTGGGCAACATGCTTCCATAACACACTGTCGAAAATCATGGAGTTTTTGTGCATACAGTAGATTGTAATAATACATGCATACAACGATCACTTAAGCGCTACCTGAAGTCCGAGTTGCCTCTCAAAAAGGCCCCACCCCGTCGCACAGTCCACAGGTCACAATGCAACAGGCAGTCAGCGCTAAGCCTCAGACAGTCCGACGTATTAAATCACGTCCGATCACTTGCTTGGTACTGATGTTATGTCAATACGCTCTGACAAAGCCGCCGATGGTTAACGACAGCGCGATTCATCGAAAAGGCGTCAGGCTGCCGTAGGGCCGATCATTTGCTCTCTGCACAGCACGCAAATGTCAGTCAGCAGATCAGAGGAGGAAAACATCACCGCCGTCTTGGGCCTTAACTCTGCAAAGTCTGTCACCAGATCGTCTGCGTTTAATGTCTTTACCAGTGCGGTGTCCACAGCCATAAGCATGGCGAGTTGAGCTTGTTCAAGGCGGACAAGACGCCATCCTCCTCCTCCTCCTCCTCCTCCTCATCATCGTCTTTCTCAGTCAAGGAGACGAGGGCCGTGGCTGTCTGGCACTGGGCTTGTAGTACTGTGGTGTCAGTGTGGTTTTCATATGCATTGGCAAGGGCCGTCACAGAGTCCACTTCCGAAACCTCGAGGGACGACCTGTCAAATGCTGGAGAGAATCGGTCACGGATTTCAAAGAAGGGTCGTCCTGTGCCAGGTCACCCTCTCGATGTCCGATGCTGGATTCCGTTGCAAACCACTGTAAGTAGCTTTGACGCTCGTCATGCTCTCGCTCAGAATGTCCATTTCCGTAACAAATGCCTTGGCGTCTCTCACTGTGCCATTCCACTCATCTTCCGACCGCATTGCATCCAGTTGGGCCTTTGTACTTGCGGCTTTTGGCAAGGCCAGGCCCCCGTGTCTGAAGCTGCTCCGACAGTCCACGTGTTGTCCTCAGAGTTCTCTAAAGAGGGTGGAGGTGGCGTATGAAGGGAAATGATGAGACTTAGATTTTTTACCTCTACTCTACTGATCCCTCTTTGTGGGCCTCCACTGCTGCCTCCAGCACTGTCAGTATTACTTCATAGCGCAACTTTATCTTCTGTACCAACAGCACCAGCGGCTGTTCACATGCGCTCTTAACAGTAGAACCCTTTGGCTTAACTGAGTTTGAGCCTCAGTGAATAATGTGTACCTTGTATTGCTGCGTGCGATAAAAGCGTACAGAGTCTGAATGATGCTGAAGAACTCAGAGATGTGAGGGGATATCGCTGATTGTATTGACCAACACCAGGTGAGGCGGTTAAGAAACTGCATGAGGTGAAAGGGAAAGGTTCGTGTTAGCGTTCCGAAAACAACGGGAAGCTAGTTAGTGTAGTTTGGCTGCTGATTTGGCCCCCACTCATCAACCAAGTTACCAACGTGGTCAGCAGGAGGTAATGAAGGTACTTTAAAACCCTCGGTGTCTGATTGCTGCAATTTGTGTCAAAAGACAGTGTCATCCTTGGTGTAACTAACAAAATAAAAATATTGATGAATAGCTCCTGTTTGAGAGCCATGCTGATTGGGTTTGAAACCAATTTATTTGAATGCGGGTCTGAGGGGCAGCTGTAGGGGAAAGGAGAAAGGAAATGCCACCCAAACCCCAGAATGAGCGCCATCTCAGCTGGAAAGACAGTTTAAATAATATCATCTATGTCTTATATGGTGAGTATGTTCAAGATTTGAGAGCAATCAGCATTTTGTTTTTTCTATCCTGATTATTTCAATTTCAATTTCAATTGTATTTATATAGCGCCAAATCACAACAAAAGTCATCTCATGACACCTTTGGAGACAGTAGCAAGGAAATGCTTCCTTTTTAGAGGCAGACACCTCGAGCAGAACCAGACTGTAGGTGGGGGGGTCATCTGCTTTGACCGGTTGGGTTTGACAGGGAGAGAGAGAGATAGACAGACAGAAAGAAACAGAGAGAGAGATAGACGTAGAGACACAGACAGCCAGACCGACAGACAGACAGACTTGCAGACAGACAGACAGGCAGAGATGTATGGCAGCACTAGCAGTTGAAATAGCAGCTATAATTAAAATAATGGAAATATGACTGATAATAGTAGTTACATCTGTAATAATAGCTGATTAATAATAGCAATAACAGCTTTAATAGTAACAGAACTACGACTAAACATAATAACTGTAGTGATGAGAGTCAGGCAGGCCCATGGCGGCAGCACCCAGGCGTACCAGGACCACGATCCACAGGAACCTGCGAGACGAGAAAGCACAAAGAAACTCCGGGGAAGAAATAAAGTTAGTAACATGCATTGGACTGTGATGAATGTGTCAAGATGGAGAGGGAGAGGAGGAAAGCTCAGTGCATCATGGGAAGTCCACCAGCAGTCTAGGCCTATAGCAGCATAACTAGGGGGCTGGTCCAGGCAGGCCTGAGCCAGCCCCTAACTATAAGCCTTATCAAAAAGCAAAGTTTTAAGCCTACTCTTAAAAGTAGAGAGTGTGTCTGCCTCCCGTACCCAAACTGGGAGCCGATTCCACAGGAGAGGAGCTTGATAGCTGATACAATCCTTGTGAAACACACTGCCCGTTTAGCTAGATGTTCTGGCAACGCAAACAGCAATTGACAGTTATTGACTTCAACTAGAGGTCCCCTTACTCGCTTCTCACGGCAGTCTTCATCAGTACACGGAGTTTGCTCAGTTGTCAGGTAACTGTGGGCGTTCAAACGTACCATTATTCCAAGCACTTTTCGGATTTCTCATCCATGTCTTCTTAAAGGTTGAGCTTTAGCAAAACAACGAAAGCTCCGGAGCAAATGAGCAACTGGACCTTGAGTTGTTTATCAACTGCTGTTTCCAAGGTCATGTTGAAATAACCGAGAATTTTCCTTCAATATTGGCGTGTTGACAGCAGCTGTTCAACAAACACTCATCAACATTCATGAATAATCCTGAAGTTTGTGACTTCATAATCAGACTTCCACGTCTACTCAGTGTGAAACCATTACAAAAAAAAATCGATGATATCATAATAAACAAGGCTACTTTCTAATGGCTGATATTTTAGTGACAGAAAGTCTATATCCAATTTTTTTTTCTTTCATCAGATGGCTCATGTTGCTCTCTGGCAAGAGTTGAATATACTGCAGACAAAAAGCACACATAAAGCAATGTTAACAACAGATCTGACTGTTGATGATGATGAGAATAATTAAAGGGACCCTGTGGAGTTGTCTTGTAAACAAACACAGTTTTTCAAATCATATTCCCTCAGAGGTCCACGTACAAGCTTTTTCCTGAACTTTCAATCGCATTGGATGGTCATTCGCACTTGGCATGGAGTACGATCTTACATCGTAAGAAGTGGTTGTGTGGGTATATATAAATCCATTTAAGTCACGTGATGACACCTGAGCCAGCTTTGTTTGCTGTGGAAGACCAAGAGGTGTGGTTGAAACACTCACTGTTACTCATCCCAACATATCGTGGAGAATGGACAAACTCGAATGCGTTTCCTTCCTCATCAAACATTTTGCAAAGCCACTTTTGTTTTTGTTTTTTAAAGTGGACCTATTATGCGTTCCCTTATTTTCTCATGTAAATAATTTTACAATGTCAGCCTTCAGACTGCTCTGAATACAAGGCTTTACTTGTTGGTAAAGTAAACCACTGGCAACTGTAGCTTACATTAGCTATTCTAATTGTCACACAGCAAGAAGCGGGAGCACCAAAGATTGCTATGGCCTCTACTTTGACTTTTCCACTTCCAACAACACTCCCCAAGTGTGTTACTGTGGCCTGTCCAAATTCACACTTGGCAAGGTTCAAGGTCAAATTGGCAGCAGCTAGCCTATAGAACACCTCTTCCAGCTGAGCTACGTTGTTGAGACCAGGTATAGCTGTAGATCACCACGTCATCAAGATCGCGATCACGATCTGCAACTCCTTTCAACGCTTTATGTACAAGACGCTGGAGGAATGTGGCCGGTGCATTTTACATCCCAAAAGCCGTGGCAACGTACTGACAGAAATCATCTGATGTCATAAAGGCCGAGATTTCACGAGCTCTCTGAACAAGAGAAACTTGCCAGTAACCCTTTTATAGTAGGTCTAATTTGGCAACAAATGCTTCCGACACTACTCTGTCAATACAATCATCAGAGAATATCAATCCGGCTTGGTTCCAGAGTTGACATGATATAATAACGACAGTTTGGAGCCGGAGAAAGCTGATAGGCGATTAATTGGCCGACATCACTTGGCACGGTGGAGGGTGGTGGACAGAGGTATTTTCTGGCCAGTGCAGCAAGTCTTTTAAGTCTCTCCTCATTTCTCTTCCACCACTCCAAAGGCCGGGTCGTCCTCTCAACCACTGGCTCTTTCGGGTAACACTCCGACTCACAAGTTTTGCATACAAACTGTCCACAAGAGTTGTGGAGTGGGATCGATCTGGACCACTGTTTTTGCCATGTCCTGTGCAGCTTCTTCTTTCAGCCAGCTTTCTCTACTGTCTCCGCTGAAGTAAAGGCCTTGCCCTTGTAACAGGGATCAAGGACAGTTGCCAACACCAAACACTTTGTGTCCTCTTGCCTTGGGGAATCACCTTGTCAGACTGTCAAGTAAGGCCTTCCGCAAGGTTTTGAGGCCTGCTAAAGATGGACCCTCCTGTTGCAGCATCAGTTTCAGAACAGATACACTGGAGATCAAGCATGAGGCGGAAGACTTTAAGGTGGCTCATTTCAGGTGTCACTTCCTCAAGTGGTTCCGGTGTCTCAATCGGGTTTGACATCCCACTGTGCAGCAGATTGACAGCTGATATGGCCAAGCTCACTGGCATACATACTCAGTGCTGCTGCTCATACATCCTCTGCAGCATGTGTAGTGTTGAGTTCCAGCAAGTCTGAACAGCTTGGGTGATGCTCTGTGTAGGGGGGGGGGCAAGCTCCTCTTGAATTGCTCTAAGCCGTTGTTGGCCGGTATGGCCAAAGTGACCTGCACAGTTCTTCAAAGTGGCAATAATGTTGTAGAACGTGAACAGTACAGCTTCAGCCTCGAAGCTCAGTTAGACTCATGTCTTTCACCGTGTTGGCTCCATCATCCCTTAGAGGAAGAACTGCACGGTGTGAGTTGATTTTCCAGGAGTCCAGCATTTCCAAAAAATGTCTCTTGAATGTGCTGTATGTGATCCATTCATAGTCTTGACATTTAACACAATCGGCTGTCTGTTCCAGGTCCTTTTGGATAAAATGGCCCGTGAGGCTCATCAGTGGCCATGTACGGTGCCTGGCGTGATCAGAGTCTTCACCTTTGTCACAACCTCAGCATGTTTCATCAAGCATCTGCTTCTCATAAGCCCCTGAAAACCAACGTCTGAGACCACTGTGAATGGCTAGGTACCTGTAGCTTTCATCTATATAACTGCTCTGTCCATCTTCTTGGGCCTTGGGTCTAAAGCTGTCCATTTTGCCAGTTGATCAAATAGTTGAGGGGACTGTGACCTGGGTTTGAGACCTTTTTTTGAATTGCCAGACTTTTTGTCAAAGGCGCCACAATGGGCCTCTAGATGGCAGTGGCCACAAGTTGAGATCTTTTTTGTTTTGTTTTGGGTGTTGATGATTTCATACTTATAACTTTATTGCACGCTCCACATTGTGCTTTTCTTGGGTCTATTTCAACAAAATAGTCCCATATAGGCACTTTGGTTCCCATAGCTGCCATCTCCACAGCTATTAGCTATATTTTTAATTTTGCTAATAGCTATATTAAGTTTTCAAACTTTTATGTGTTCAATTTCTAATAAAATCTACATGAATGATTTAAGTTGCACTTTAATTAATATGGGGGAAATGGATACCACAGTTGTTTTCAGATTGCTGTTCCAATAAAACCTTTCCTAAAGTTAGAAACATCACTCAGAAGATTTCTGGCCTATATTTGGGGAAAAATGCTAAAACACTATATAATTCAGCATCAACTCAAGTAGCATCAAAGAAGCTTATTTAAAAAGTAAATTATCACCATGACATTAGTCGTAGTTTGCGGTGTCGTCATGCATGGCGTGCGTTACTTTTGCAGGAGCCTTGTTGGCTACTTTTGCAGGGTTGTATTTAGTCTCTTCATTATCCATAGGTGTGTTTTAGGCGTAACATGAATTAAACCAATCAGGGTGTCATCTCCCATTCCCTTTAAAGCCAGGTGCGCCTGCCGATATTTAACTGATGAGGAGGAGAAGAGCTGCTGCACAACAAGCGTTGGTGAAATTGTGCTTGGGCTGTCCGGGGCTGTCCGGGGCTCAGGTCTCAGGTTTTCTTGGTCTTAATAATTCAAACAATAAAGCGTGTTTTCTTCATAGCCGTAGAGATCGTAGGCCTAAACGAGGTGATGTAAGAGCTTGAACATCAGAGCTTCTGTACTGTGTGCTTTCTCAGTAATTGATATCAGGTGATTGGTTCATGCGCTCTCCCTCCTGCCTGAGAGCTGCCTTTTTTCCCTCCTCTGCTCCTCGCTGGACTGTGACAGTCTGTAACCTTCGTCTCCTCTTCCTCACAGGCTTTATTTTGTTCCCAGGCTTCGTCCCCTCACGGAGAATGTATTCTACTGTGCGGCGTCACTGGGGCGCATTTTGGCGTCAACTGCGTCGGTCAGAAACTAGCAATGACACTTGCGCTGCGCTGTGCAAGTCAGGGCCCTAAATATCTTCTGAGGCGTGCTGGGCTCAGTGAGCCTATAAAAGCAGCACCCCCCACGAGAGAAACATGTCCCCACCCAGGGTTACCGCGAAAAAATTGAAAAAGATAAAAACAATGAATAAATGTACCGATGGAAGGATGAATTACTCAGTCCAGACTGCACACTCAGAAACTATACTCACCATATATTCACCAGGAGGGAGAAGCACATCCGCCCACAGCCACAGTGTTACAACGGCACACCAAGAAAACAAACAAACACGGGATCACAATCTGCACAACCTAGGAGAAAAACAACAAAAATCCTCCAGATGTCATTTCTCCCAGACAAGCCCCCGATATGTTACAACCCTGGCTCAAGGGAAGCGACGTGGAGTAGCCAAACAACAACTATAATAATTTGCAAAGCAAAGTAAACAAAAAGTCGACCTGCAAAACACAGCACACAGAGCAACTTTGGACATACATTTTTTTTGGCATGTTACTTTCACTATCAACTGGTGTAACAGCCTGAAACAAAGAGACTTTGTTTCGTCCCCAGTTAAATTGATAGACATTGCCTATCTTTGATGTAAATGCCAATGCAATGTCTTTTTGGGTGATTTGACAATCCTAGCTGACAGCTGATGTTTTCAAAAGAGGTAACATGCCATAACATCTTTTTCTTTGCCTCTTATGACTTGCACGCACTACATATTTGCATTACGACCCCCTACAGCAGGCAGCCTTTCGTGCATTGTAGTAGAGCACAAGATACCAACAAACAAACACGGGGACAGGCTCAACAAAACAATGCTCCGTAGATCCACTAGCGGTCAGAAATACCACAGGATACCTCTAAGTTCTTCCCTGTGAGGTGTTATGGTATTATATCAACCGCTCTGTAAGTGCAGCCGAAACCATACAGTTAAAGGGGAACTCCAATTTTAAATGTCAAAGTCCGCTTTTCATCTCTGTTTGAGGCTTGATTCTACATTAGCTGCTGGTAGCACAACACACCCGAATCTCACGTCAAACTGTCGAAGGTTGAGTTGCAGGTTGTAGGAAATGAAGGTGCCAGGTTTTCAAAAGCAAGAAGAACGTGGAATAACAAAAAAAAAAAGAGACAATGTCTCTGGTTCTGCTGCATCGATTTTAGCAAACTGTCCATCATGAGTCCGACAGCATTATCGTAGTGCAATGCAATAAATCAGTGGAGTACAAAATGAAACACCACAAAAAAAAACAACATGATGATTAATAGATACTCATTCAAGCTTTGTATAAATATAAAAACACTTAATAATATAGATGTAGAAAGTTATTTTTGTCCTCAAGGCCGCACAACAGGAACTATAGCAGGGAGTACAATGAACATACAAAAAAAGCAATGCTCTCTTGCCTGTTGTGTCTGATTTCTTATGCATGGTAGAAAAAATCAGCCTAGAAATGAAACTGTCATGAGCTGAATTCATTATTGGCGAACAGAACATTGATATTTAATACACTATATATGTATGTATGTAGGGAAACTTCGATAGTTAAATATTTACAGAAACCATTTGAATATACAGTAAATCTCACTTGAATATACCACTGATGTTAACAACTAGTGATGCGTCAGAACCGTCAAAAGATAGCATGCAAGGATCCACACTATGCGCATTTTACTTCAAGGTTTTAAACACCCCAGAGCTATCCCAGGCAGCCAGCTTCCAGCAGTTTTTTTTCCAGCATTTACTGGTGAGAGTGTTATAGGTTATTAATGTTTTCTTCCCACCATTATGCATGGGAAGTGAAATTTATGCAGGCGAGATCAGGTTAATTTTTCAGGAAGGGATTAAAATGCAGGGGCACCAACTGAATGAATTTATCCAGAGACCTTGCCTTAAAGTAGAAATCAAATTGAACCTTCTCCGTTCTGATTTAGGTAATCCCAAGAGTCTATGTCACGCTCCTTCTTACCGCCTTTTCTTTTTTTTTTGCCTTTTCTGATTATTTTTGTCATCTATATTATTTTTAAACAAGACAGCTTTCCATGAAACATCTGATGGAGGTTGTCCAAAAGTGAATTGTTCCTGATTTTTTTTATTGAAATATAGCAAACGATTAATGAGAGAGATTAATGTTTGTCATGGTGTGAGGAAATCAACATTGATATTCAGCCTGTTCATCATTGTTTTGCATAACCGGCTGTAAAACAGTAAGCATGCGTGCCCTTGGGGCCAGTGTTGGGTAGTAACAGATTCTTAATTGGCAGTTATGGACAGTTATAACATTTTTTATTAGTTATTACTAGCTATTACAAGTTGAAAGTTAGCAAAAACATTACAGTTCCTAATCCAGTAACACTCCTGTTACTTTGACATTTGGTGCAGATTTGACCATTAGTGTAATTGAGGCCTCCAAATATACCTTGCACTTGTTCAGCTTTATGTGTCGGCACGTTTCATTCACAAAATACGTTACCCAAGAGGGAAAAGAGGAACTTCACGCAGTAGAAGCTTGAGCTCCCGTTTTTTTTTTTTGGAAATCAAGAAATGAAAACATTCTGGTATCGCCAATAAACGAGAAAAGCCACATGAAGTAAGACGCCCCGAAAGCATCGTCTTACAAGTGACATATCGTACGACAACATGAGGGGAAAAGAGTCCTCTTAAATCACTCGCATGTGCCATTTAAGAACTAATCTGGTTTATACGAGTGGTTCCTGCATGAAGAACAACAGTGCACTCACATTGGATGGAGCTTGGCTATGTAATGGAAAGTAATGTAATGAGTAGAGTAGCTTATTACTTTCGCAATCGAAGTTGTTTTTAAGGTTTATTTTTTTTATTTTTACGGTAGCCACCTAATAATAATAGTCTTTCAAATAAAAGACAGTTGGAGTCGATCGATAGATTTTTGGTTCAGGCAAGTAAGAAGGCTGTTGCAGTAATCCAGAACATAGAGAAGGAAGAAATAGATGTCGCCGCAATGTGATCACAGTAGAATAACATTTCTGTGAGGACACTCACACTTAACTCACACAGCTCATTTTCAAAAGTGCCAAAACACCTTTCAGCTGTTTCCCAATGAGACGCCACACTTCACTGGGCCCGATCGCACGTAACCCGTGTCATTAGGTACTCGACAAAAGCGTTTCTGCCGCCATTTATCACATCAATTCTCCATCAACCAAAGCCTTTGCTGCCTCAAACGAGCATCGAAACTACTTTGTGATATCGAGCAAAAACGCATCGACTTTCACTTTGTCCGTTTCTTTTCAAATTTGACTCTTCACGTTGTTTTAACAAAACACGAACAGAGGGCCTGCTATGGAGAGCAAGAGGGAGGAAGGAAGGAAGAGCACAGGGTGGTGTGAGGACACTGGTTAATGCTACTTCTATACACACACACACAAAACACGTGAGCAAACACACACACACACACACACAGCAGATGACAGAGCTATCTATTTGGACCAGAACAAGGTCATGTACTGACCGCTGGCCCTATTCCATCTAACTAATTTTTTTTTTCTCACCCCCTGTTCCTCTGTTTCTTAAAGAAATACATCAAGCTTTTGGCAAAGATCTACTGCTGGGTGACAAGACGCCAGCTTGGTATAATATCAGACATACTACAGTAATGTCATTCATGTTGGGTATTTTTTTGCCACAGTCTCTAGTCATCCATTTGTAACTACAAAGTAAGGTTCCCGGTTGCTGAAATAGCCTGCCGGAGCTGTGCTCTTTCAATATATGGGTGTAATGCTGCAAAATGTGGCAAATAGTGTGTTGTACAAATGCAGCGTTTCTCCTGTTTCTCATTGATGCAGCACTGAGCTTACAGTTCAGCTGGCTGCGTGATGTGATTAGGTTAAGGTACGCACACATCAGCTTCAGTTTCACGGAGAGTGAACATTTCCTTTTCCTTCGTGCTACATGTGTGCAGTCCTCATGAGGCAATTTTGGGTAAAACCCCCAAAAAGCAGGGGATCATTTTTATTCTACCACAATTCATTTTTTTTTTTTTTTTTTTTGTGTAGCATGAAGGGACTACAGCTCGCATTTCGTTGTACAACCCTGTGTTGTGTCATAATAAATAAATGAACCTTGAACTTTTAACCTTGGACCTTGATTGACGCTTGGTTCAGAACTGGTTTCAGATGCATCCTACCAATCAATGAGGCCCACAAGTGTGACCCACTTCTGCAGCAGTTGGCCGGGGATTTGAATAGCACAACAATCATTTTCTATACATTTCTCATTTCAGGCACCATGTATGTCACCTTTGACCTCACAAAGCTGACATTACGGGATATTACAGGAAAGAGAAAGAAGATTCGGGCAGACTGCACGAAACAAAAAAAAAATTATAAAGGAAAAGGTCGGCGGTTTGACAATATCAAGTGAAAGTGAAATAGAATTACCAATTGAAAACATTGAACAACAATAACTAGAAAAAACTAAATAACACATGGGCTGCACTGGTGCATCAAGCCCCAACCTTGCCTGGAGCTGTTCTACTGCCCGTACTGAGGTCAGGGAAAAGAGCCTGAGAGTAAAATTATGACTCATGCGGGTGCTGGTTAAGCGTTTGGCACCATCTCTGCAACTTAAGCGTTCTAAGCCTGGTCAGAGGTAGTCAATATGTACAACCATATGGAAAGACATTAAACATCTGGAAAACACGAGGAGAAAAAAGAGCTTGCTGCACGCTGCACAAGTAGCTGTTGAAGGAGTGGAGCCACCAGTGTTCCTCAGTGTCTGAGCCTTTTATATAATGTCATCACCATCACTGTTATTTAATTTCTAAGGACAGTCGTCATTAAAGAACTACCCTAACTAACGTGCTTGTGGCCGAACCACAGTGGTTCGGACCAATCAGCGTGGGTTTGGGACAGCGAGAAGCGACTGTTAATTCGAAAACAACAATGGTGGCTCCTGAAGAGGTTAGCGTGGATGCTGCCACAGCATCACTTTGATCAGAACTGGAAAGTATTTCTTCATTGAACGAACGGCACTGAAGGCTTTTCTCGATAGAAAGCGTCACATGGTTCGTTGATCTGATTGATTGAAGTTAGCGTGTGATACACGGTAATAGAACGGGTGGTTCATCCAATCACCTGCCAAGTACAGTTTCCAAGGACGACTTCTCTGATGGTCCCGTATAACAAACCATCTGGTGCGTCGGGTTAGTGGAAACCGCCACGCAGCATCTACCACAGTGAAAACTGATCATAGTAATTCCACTGAATTCATTGAATTTGTTCGTAAATGTTGTCCACACATGTTTGCAAGGTGCAACTTGTGACATTGTTAGTGAAGTGAGAATTTGGACCAATGACCATTTTACCAGTACTGACCTCTAAGAGAATGGCCAGACTGTGTGACACACAAAAGTAGTCACTGCATCACCAAGCTTTCACCACCACCTACTTTGTGAGGATAAGCAAAATCGTTTTGCTGTACCACTTTCTTGTGTGACCAGGCACTCGGGCTATATCCCAAGGTTTAGGTTTGACCCTTTTAACCCCAGGAAAGAAAAAAAAAAGGAAGAAAAAAAAGACGAAGCCTTTCCTCAGTAAGTTAGAAGTTAAGTTGAGCCCATACAGCAGCATCATTTCCGGGGACTCACAAGGGACTGCTGAGACATGCTAGACAAGGCTCATCGATGTAGGTTGCTGAGCTAGCTCTAGTGCTGGCAAGCTTCTTTACTGACTGTAATTGTAACGTCTTGGCCTGTTCGTTAGTCAAGTAAAGCTAGTCTAGTAAGTAAGCACCAAAAGGTGGCCTGTGGATGCCTTCAGCTGTCACCCGGCATTGCACATCAAAGGGTTCCCTCAACAGTATCCTCCATTATTTGCCTTGACTTGAGATGCACCTAGCTCATTTGCATACCGAGATACATTCATAATGCAAAGAATCGAGATAATGAGAATGCTCATAACCAGTGGTGGAAGAAGTACTCATATATCTTTTATGAAAGTGAAAGTAGCAATACTGTAGGGTATACATACTCAATAAATACAAGTAAAAAGTCATGCATTCAAAGCATTATGCAGAATGGGCCATTTCAGAGTCATGTATGTCTTATTATGTGTACATCACTTTTAATGTTGAAGCTGGTAATGGTGGGGGCTCATTTTAAATACTTTACATAACGCTGGGTAGCTTGTGAATCCTAAGTATACGTACATATCCAGATAGAGGTCTCATGTTAATCCCAGGTGTCAGTCATTGGGGTTTGTGGTGGCTAACTGCCTTTTGCTTAGACTTTTTTTTTTTTATCTCTGTGCACCCACATGGCAGGGTGGCTGTGGCCCAGTAGGCAGAGCAGGTCGTCCACTAATCACCTGATTGGCGGTTCGATCCCCGCATGTGTCCACATGTTCCAGTGTGCAGGCACTGAACCCCAGCGCCTTGCATGGCAGCTCACGGTGTGTTTGAATGGGAGAAAGAGAGGATATGAAACATTGTGGATAAAAGTGCTATATAAATGCAGCCATTCACCATTTATTCGCCGAAAACATATACCAACTGCTAAGCTAACTCCACTTCATTCTGGAAATGAGGTACTTAAGTCTCAGAGTGTGTGGCCTGGCATTGCCAGACCAATTTGCACATGCAAATAAGTCTGGACCCTCTCTGCTCATTTTATTTCCAAGGGCCGTTATCAACGGGCACAGACCAAAACACTTCTGAACGCGACAACCAAGCAGAGCAACGAAGCGTGTGACGTAGCGATAGGCCGCTAGGCTAGGAAGCTAGTTCCAACATTCAATTCATATGGCTTCTACTTCAACATGATACACAGACGTTTGGCACGACAGGACCGTCCAGTTCGTTTAATACTGACACGATAGCAAACTCAGAACGTTCCATGTCAGCGGCAGCCATCTTGGTTTCTGACACGTTTTTTTACGAAAATGCCTCAACGGTGCTTAAACTCGCCCCGTATTAGATAAACGGTTGTTATTGGCCTGACGTGAATCAGGCCGGATGGAAATCTGTCTGAACGGGAGGGGGGCCAGACGGATCTGCCAGAGGAAATGAAACACGAGCTCGCAGATTTGTCCGCTTCCCAGGCTCCCGGGTTGGCTCAAACATTTCCAGCCACTTTATATGCGTTTTGCGCTGCCTATAAAGTTTGCTTCGCGGTCAGGCGGAACACACCTTTTAGAATGACGCCTCACTGTGGAAGCCACGTTTCACGTAGCTGTCGAAAAAGCAGGAAAAAATCGAGACAATGTCGTGTTTTAGCGCGAGGCAGAGACGGGACAAGCCAATGACCCACCACCTGTCACAGCCATGGGTCTTTATAACAGCTGTGAAGTGTTGAAACTAGGCTGCAGAGTTAGGCAGCACACCTGCAGACGGCTCTCAGACTGTTCGCAGTGGCGTGCTTTGGAGCTACATTACGCTGAGAATCGCCAGGTAGCCATGTGCCTCGGAGCTTAGTCACTTCTGCTTTCCCACCATCCCCATTTCTCACATCCGTCATCCCCTCTTTCCTTTTCTTTCTTATCTCTCTTCCCATCTTTCATCACCTCTTTTTCTTCCTCTTGCCTCCCCCTCCCCTCTCCCCCCCTTCCTCCTCAGGTAAACCGTCAGCTCCCCCGGCTCTCCTCTTTCTGTTTTGCTGTGGGGCGTACGGCGGCCCTTTGAACCCATCTTTCCTGAGACCCTCACTCTTACGCTCTCAGTCCATCTCTCCTCCACTCTCTCTCTCTCTCACACTTTTTTTTTCTCTCTGACCTGGTTCTTGTTGGATCCTGCTGGAAGGCCTGATGTTGTTCACGCAAGCACAGCTCTGCACACACACACACACACACACACAAACACACACTCTTTTGGAAAAAAAGAGTCAACACGCAAAGCTCATCCAAAAAGGGTTTTCAGGTGTGCACACACATATAGAACCCTAAACACACATATTTACTCAGCACACATGCAAACACATGTGCACTCACACACTCATGAGCTTATGGGATTACCCCCCCCCCCCGCCCGCTCTCTCTTTGGCTTTATTTTGAAGTCCGCAGTGAGGCTGCAGGTAAAACACATTTTGTCTGGTTAAAGTAAAAGATGCGTTTGCCCTGTCGTTTGAGCTAAATTGTAGCCCGAGCTCACGGGAACTCGCCTGGGAGGCAGTTTATGGCCACAGAACTTCTTCACGGACACTCTCTGAAATCTTTGTATCATCACATTTGAAGCAATTAGGTCAAATAAACATGAGAAACATTTACTAGTCGAGCCATATTAGTTTGTTATCTTTTCCAGTCATGTCTCAAATGACAAATCTTTTTGGCGTGTACCCCCCCCTAACCCTAACCCTGCTTTTCAAACATGACATCCACTTCTCTTTATATATGCACATTGTACCCTCACTGCCATTTTTTTTTTTCATAATTGAAAGCAATTTGTTTAACATGCGTACACTGTTTAATTAAACATGCATATGTAGTCGAATTGAGCTAATTGCATTATTATTACATTATAAGGGTCACTTAAGTTTTAATTTATTCTGTGTCAGGTTACAACAACAGCAGCAACAAAAAAAAAAGTAGAACAACAACCAGTCAACACAAACCAGTCATGAATATGGAACGAACAAAAGAGTACTGTACCCACTGGGCAGAGTCAAAGTGGCATGTAAAAAGAAGAAGGATCAGGCAGCGCTGAGATAATCCATTGTCGAGACAATTTGTTTAAAGATAGGAACGCAAGGCTGGAGCTGAAAGTCCATTTATTCCACTGAAACAATTTGGATAATTGATTCATCACTTGAGTCAATTATGGGCACTCTTGATTCCGAGATCGGAAAATCGCTTGCTGCTCTTCTCTGCATCACGCCATTGTAAACGAACAGTTTTCCACTGCTGGGAGGGACAAACCAAACAGCACTTTGAAGACGTTAAATTTTGATGGGCATTTTCCATTCAATAAAAGTTGGTTTCATCAGTCATAAAAGCGTTAGTTGCAGCCCTCAACAAAACATTCTTAAATACAGCAAAATGGGGACAAAAGACCGACCAAGGGCCAAAGTTACGGATTTCTCTAGCTTTGAAACATTTGGGATAAACTAAGTGCACAACTCAACCAAATATATAACAGTCGTTTTTAGACATTTTAATGCTGAAACGTTACATATTACACCTTTTAACAACTGTTTTAAACAGTGTGGATATTAGTGTGGATATCAGTTCATGTGTGTATGTGTTTGAAGCGAAGGTGAAGCTAATGGAATTGTTGTCTTACATCGCGAGGAAGCCATTTGAGGCGTATCAAGCATCACACAAAGGAAAAAAAAAAAAAAAATCCCAATACATATCAACAAGGATTATTTTAAACTCCATTAATGGGAAGAAGATAACTTTGATGAACAGTATCAGTATTGTCCAGTATTAGTAATACAAACTGCAAAACAAGTTTCTGAACCAGATGCTCTGTTGAGTAAGCATAATTCAGTCAAATATGAAGCCTCAGGGTTCATGCATTAAGTTTCAAATATTCAGTATGAAGGTGGCTGTGGTTGTACTGGCCGTCCTGTCCGTGGCAGCCACGGTAACCTGCACAGTTTGTGAGACGATGCTCTCTGAAACACATTTGTATGGAACTGCAATAACGAAAGCCAGCAACAAAGCAGCTTTCAAGCTCCACGGCTAACTATTAGTACGATGACCCAGATCTGCAGCCCCCTTTTTAACCTATTTTTTTTTCTCTCTCCTTTAAATCTCTTGGTCCCATCTCCCGCTCACTTCATTTAACAAATAATACTGCACGAGTCCAGTGATCAGCAGTAATTCAATTTTCTGTCCAAATCACCCAACAAGGTCACAAGGGTGTGTGTTTGTGTGTGTGTGTGTGTGTGTGTGTGAGAAAGAGAGAAATTATGTGTTGCACAAATAATTTATCACAGGTTACGAAGGGTTAATTAAGTATTTAATATAACACACTACGGCAAGATTAGATTTCGGGTGTCATTACAATTGCTGAGTGTGTGTGTGTGTGTGTGTGTGTGTGTGTGAGAGAGAGTGGTGTACAGTACTGAAGTCCCTCTTGACTTGTGGTGATCCAACTAAATTAAAGCCATTTTAAATTGATATTTAGCCCTGTGAGGAATCTGTTGCTCCACTTTACTGCTAGTGTGTGTGTGTGTGTGTGTGTGTGTGTGTGTGATCTTCCAAGTTCTCCGTAGGGCTGCCTTGTTTAGTTACGCAATAATAGCCTGGAGGGGCCTGATCGCCCCTGACCGTATCAGTTGAATTGCTCCGTTCTGTGTCCACCATAGTGAATGTTTTTATTCAAGACATCAAACATTAGATATTTCAATCAACCAAGTTTGCAGTGAAAACACAGGAAGCCATTTGTTTATCGTAAAAAACTTAAAGCCAGTTTGGCTCTTTGCATTTGGACCTTCTTCTTTTTTTGATCATTGAAATTCCGCAGTAGCCAAAGTAGTTGTAAAACACTCAGTCGCTTTATTCAGTTGACAAGTTCAAATGCAGATCACACGTTCATAGCTGATGCATGAATGAGTGAGGCAGATCAGAGGCACTGATATGCTAAACAGGTGATTAAGCATGTCGCTACATCCAATTAAGGCTGGCGCGCGTCTGCCCAGTGGTAAAGTCACACAGAGCTGCAGTTTAAAGCCACTGCGCGGGACATTCAAGCCGGGGCCAAACAAGTTCACACAGTGCTGATGAACCCGTTCACCGCTGGCTAAATCTCTCTGTATTTCACAGTGTGCCGTAGCGACGGACAAAAGGCGACTGCCATGTCCACAGCAGAGCCACGTAGAGACGGGAAGTTCAAAACGCTTGATCATCACGTGATCCACGCAGACTTCAGGCAGTTCCAGGACGTTCTTGGGGGACAATTCCAATACTATACCAATTGACACAACAGCGCTTAATAACCAAGATAATAACATGGCCCGTGAATTACTGAAAAAAACTAAAAAAAAGTTTTATTTTTCTATGCGCAACTTGTACAATGTCAAATTCTAAACTAATATCTTCACTCCCTATAACTTAAATATGAAAGGCAGAGCCAGACTTCGAGACAACCATCATCACTAATGCTTCTAAACCATTTCATTTCATTGCAGAAGCTTATTTCAGACGTTTTCAGATAAAGGACTTCTGCTGGGGGGGGGGGGGACAAAAACGTTTTCAGTCCACAGAGACAAATGCTGGAGAGGCTTTCACTCGCAAACGTGTCTTTTCACTGACAAGCACTGCACAAATATTAGAGGGTGTTTTTCGGGTGGCACAGAAATCATAAATCTTGCCCCAAATCTGGCGCTTGCGCAATCTCCGCGTCACTGGAAGTTGACCCTGCGTACGCCCTGGACTTCATGACCTCAGGACAACTAAAAGCCACTTTATGCAATTCAGAAGCGGCTTGCTTCTTGGAAATGTAATAGATTCCTATTCATGATCTGTGGTGATGTGTGAATTCTGTTACAGCCTGTCACTTTGGTTTCTTTTCATTTCCTTGCCCTGGCTGCAGCACGGATGAAAAGGGGTGACAGCAGAACGCCTCGAGCCAGAAGATACAGTGCAATGTGTGTGTGGAGTCGCCGGCCTTGGTTTGGGATGTGCGTGTCTGACTAGCAGAAAGCTGTCTTTTTTTTTGTAAACATAACCAGCCCGTCTCCGAGCCTGACTTCATCGTGACCCCGCGGGGCCTCTTTTCGATTTGAGCCGCAAACTTGCAAAAAGAGAGTTTAAAGTTGACTTAACACGGCACACTTTGCCGTGACGTGCCGTTACATTTCCTCCACTGGAGGACGAGGAGCATCTGTTGTTGTGGGGTGTCACCCCAAATGGAAGGACTTAAGCCACCCTGATAATAGCAAACGTGTGATATTTATAACTTGACATCTGGATGTGTCTTGATAAGGGTTTTAGGTGGAAAACACAGACCTATAGCAGCCAATGAGAACCAAGTTCGCAATGAGATTAAATGGTGATGTCACCGACATTTTAGCAGTAATACTGGTACACCACACAGTGAGGGCCATTCGATTTTTGTTGGTTTTGTCGAGCTTTGGCATTTCCTGTGGACAAAAATGGTATCTTTACCATAAACATTGTTGTCTTTTTGAGGGCACTTAAAGGTTCTATATGGAGTTTTCAGAAAGTGCTCATTAATGACACCGGTGGCCATTAATTGAATGGCAGTCAGTATCCTGCTGCTGGCGCTCCCGCTCAGTAGGCAAGAGCGAGCATCTGGGGCATCGGCCAAAACAGTTGAAAAGTGATGCTGACGGAGGAGAGGAGGGCCTGAGATCTGCCGGGAGTCGGAGAGATCTCGTTAGGGGAGCCTGAGTGGAGATGCAAGCGGCTCTGCTGGGGGCAGAGAGGATGAAGGGACGAGCAGAGGGAGGGATGAGGTAGGAAGGTGAATTGAAGAAGGAACGGGAAAGGGAGGGTGGGTCGAGAAATCTGAGACAAACAGCGCTGGGCGGTTGGCCCAGTTTAAGTAGGCTTGACAGGTTATTAGAGGTGTGGTTGAGGCGTGGCCCTGTCCCCCGGACCCAAGTTAACTAGTTGACTTCATTTAAAGTTAAAATAAGTGTGCATTTTATTTTAGTCTTTTCTCCATCTTAAACTGAACAGTCCTCAACAGATGACGTATCATCGCGCGGTGCATTTTCAAACTCCGTTCACACTTTGAAAGTCCTCTACAGTGTCCCCAGCCTGGAGGCGATAATAGATGGCGTCTCTCTCCACGTGTCTCTGACTGACTCTGATGGCTCCTATATTGATTGAGTTCTTCTTTTTTTTTTTCAAGGGGCCATCTGAGCTGAATGATGGCTGCTGCTGCCTCTCTCATCGACCCGACTGCGTTTCAAGGTTTTTCCACAAAATCCCCAATGTGTGCTCCACCATCTATCCTGACGGCCAAAAACCCCAGAAGTTGATATATATAGGAGCAATATTGTCTTCAGCAGGAGACAGGGATTGACGTGACTGGATCAATGTGGATCACAGTGGCACTGTGGGTAACGATGTGCCCCGTAACAAGTATGACATGAAAGGATATAGATGGTCAAATTTCCAGACTGACTGCTTATTTAATGCGAACTATGTTTGGTCTTTAGGCGAGCAGAAATGATCTGACTTTTGTTCTTCCTCTCTCTCACTACCACGATCGCTGTGTAAACATTCTTGTCAACACAACGAGCCTAGAATAACACACGATACGAACTTTACACTTACACCACAGGTCCCCCCCCCCCCCCCCCCACAGAGCAGGTGACTTGATTAGATTTCAGGGTCCCTTGCCGCATTCATTCCAATATTAATAAGCAAAAACTCATTAGCCCGCGTAACGTCTTGTCGCTTAAAGACGCACATTTCATACTAATGAAGCCCGTGAGCTGTGTAAAGACAGGAATGTTGGCCGAGAATGCGTGCACAGAAATGTAGTTTAATGCGAACGTGTTTGATTGGCTTTATTAATGATCTCATTAACCAGACTGATTATGTTAAACATGTCAGGGGGGTAATGATATACTTGGTGTGAGCTGATGTTGACACAGATGGGTTTTAGCCATGCTCTCTCTTAAAAAAAAAAAAAAAAATGTCTCAAATTTGTCCCATCTTAGCCAGAAGGCTGGCTCAAATTCATAATGTGCTTATACATTTTAATCTTTGTATATATATATATATATATATATATATAATGCATATTGAGCCTCTGTGGGTATGGATATGTGCTGGTGCGTGTGACGCTAGTGGATGACAGGTGATGTGATAGCTGGGAGGTGACAGAGGGTGTGTGTGGGTGCTGCGCATGATTGTGTGATTGTGTATGCATGATTGTGTATGGGTTTTGTGTGCGTGTGTGAGTGAGTGTCAGTGTACTATGCTGCACGCACTTGTGTGTACTTGTAGGTCAGGTTAGGGTAACAACTGAACTTCACCATACGCAAATGTGACACACACACACACACACACACACACATATGCATGCTTGTGCTTGTTTGTACTTAAAGTAACAATTGTTAAGATTTCAGCGATGGTCGTTTTGGTGCCTCTTGTGGTTATTGGTGGTTTACAGCTTTATTAATGCAGGCCCCAGAGTCGCGTTCAAAGTGACACATGTATCGCCGGGGGGGGGGGGGCAGCAAACATGCCTCGAGCAGCTCTGTCAGAAATGCAACAGAAGAAAAGCAACTTGAGTTCTGTTTTGCGACCCGAGAGGCTCTATCAACAATGTCACCCAACACAGTAATACTGAACTCGAATGATTTAACGCTGCCGTATTGTGTCTAGTGTGTGCATGCGCTGGCTCCGGCCGTCTGCATCATGTCCAGTACATGCATGCATCGCTGCCTGTGAATCCGTTGTGCATGGGTCCTCCATTTGAATCGTTCGTGGCAAAGGCGGAGCCAGCCAGTGCAAATGGCATCTATCACAGAGAGGCATTTCACTTGAAGCCTTGCCCCCCCCCCCCCCCGAATGGTACATAATAGACCTTTCGGCTTGCCATAGCAGGAAAAGCACATTTGATAATTGATAACATTGATAGCGACTGTATTCCATTTAGGTGAGCTAGTTCGAGGGTCCTGGTATTTTGCGACAAGGGAAAGACCCAAATGCTGATAGTCCAGGCAGACAGGAAGGCTACTGGGTAGAAAGTCGTAACAGAATACTGAGGGTCCACGGGTGAACGGGAATGAGGCAAGGTACAGGTACAGGTCCCAGGACCCAGGTTGAGGTCTCAGATAGCAGGATGAAGGGTTCAAGGTTTAGGTTGCAAGGTACAGGTTTCAGGGAACAGGATTTAGGATTATCTGTAACATTGGTTATCCATTATGTAAGGGTTGCTGTCAGGGTACGTGGATACTTCTTTAACCCTCAAAGACCTTGAACGTTTTTTGGGTGCCTGACTCAAGTGCCATACGTCATTTGAATCGGGAGAACGTTAAGTTTAAGTCTGGTTCATTTAAAGTCCCAATTTTACATTCGCTTTGTCTGAGAATGGAGGAATTTACCAGAAATAATAAAAAAAACAATGCCTGTAAAATTTGGTGTTTTTTACTGCTAACTCAGACAGAACCACTGGAAGTTTGTTTTGTTTTTTATTTAGAAAGTTGTACTTAGAAATTCATTTGGAAGTTTAAAACATCTGTCTACATCTAACCTTTCCCAAGCAAGTTACAGCCATTTTTTATACTATCCTCGGGCATTTTCAGTAACAAACATGTATTTCTACATTTCATTTACTGAGCCCATATCAATCAGGTCAAGGCCCACCAAGACTCAAAGGCCAAGCCTTAAAGGCAGGAAGGCTACTCGAGCCAGTCCACCAGACGCAAGACCGACCCAAGGAGAACGGATAAGGGCCCAGCGAGACGCAAAGGCCGAGATTTAGAACCGTGTGGCCACATAGGTCAGCCTGTACGGGAGCTTGTGGAACTTCCTCAAGCGGTTCAACCCAGCCAGCCCAGACCCCGGTTCTGCTTGAGGTTTCTACCATGTCAAAGGGGCCTGTACATCCTTTACAGACTGATGCTCTGTTGCAGTGCTTCGCTGTTGTCGCCTTTGTGATGCAGAACGCTGCAAAGCAAACTGGTCACTCGTTTTTCATTTAGTCTATGTTTGTTTGTTTGTTTGTTTTTTCTTCTAACTTTTCATATTTTCTTTTCTCTGGGAAAAGAGGGCCCCACCCACTTTTGTATCGGCCCACCCCAAAATACAATTTCTGCCCACGCCGCTGCGTCACAGTGACTACATCTACCTCTTTTATACGGTCTATGCTTAGAGTATGATGGCTGCGGACGAGCCATGTCAAAGTTTTTGTGTTTTGCTTTTCGTATAAAACAGGAACCAGATATTCCCCCGAAGAAACTCTACCCACAATCTGTCTCCGTCTCGATCCCTGTCTGTTTTGGGTTTCCGTCTGCACACTGTGGCGGTGAGAAGCTCTTCTGAGAAGAGATGGTAGTCTGTTTTCTGTCTGGTTGTCTGTGTCAATCCCTCTCTGTCTGACTTTCAGCCGTCCCCCTACCTCCCTTTTGGCATTCTTAAATCTCTGTTGGGACCATCTCCTCCCAGTGGGTGTTGCTGTGCTTTTCAAACTTTATAAAAATAAAGGCATCTGATGTCTTGTTAGAAGCTTCCCTCTAGGGCCACCAGTTCTGTTGAAAACTGAAGAATGGGTCCCTAACTTTAAAATAACTGTTTTTGTGACCTGAAAAAACCCGTTCCCTTGGGTTTTATGACTCATATCTGGATGTTGATGACAATTAATATTTATACATGTTCAATTGTCATCAATGCAGGCCTCTCTCAGTCTCACATTTCATCAGCTAGGATCATGTCAGATATTTATTTATTCATTGGCTTTTCACCACTATGTTGGTCCACATGACCACACACTGACTTTAATCTCTTGAGGTCCAAAATGGGTTTGCTTTGGAAAGGTAATGTTTGGGCTGACGGAGGCTCTTTTAAAATACTAGAAAGGAGGCCCACAACACATTTGGGGTCTGATTTCCAGCGTCTTTTAATATGCAGCTCTTCCAGTACCCCACAAAAGGACGTAAGTCTGTGTAGTCATGGGGAGGACAGTAGAATAAAGTCATTATTTCTACACAGTTGTTTTTGCTGGTTGACTGGAATACTTATTACCTCAAACAAGAAATGTTACTTTTGTTCCTGCTTGCTCGTCTGCTGTGTGTTATTAATGTTTGAGGCCCAAACAATCCCTGCAACAGATTTCACTTAAATTTGGGGCACCCTGGTAGTGTGCGTACCGCAGCGTCCCGGGTTCGATTGTCGTGACATGCAAATCTTTTGTTTTCACACACGCAAATGCGACTTCGTCTTGGTTTCCGTCTGTGTTTATTCAAATGTCCCGACAACGTGTTGAGTGGTGGTTCAAACCGCACTGATGTTAAAGGAATACTCCACCAATTTAGCATTTGACTTCTAGAACAGACTGTCAGATTCGTGATGGACAGTTTTAAAAACAAGGATCAAAAATCGATGAAGCGGGACCAGAGATGTTGTCTTTTTTATTCCACACATTCTTCTTCCTTTTCAAAACACATTACCCACAATGCCACTCTGCCGACAGTTCCGACTGATATTCGGGTGCATTATGCTAGTATGTAGCCCCCCCCCCTCCCTCCTCAAGCAGAGATGAGGAGCGGGCTACAGAGGTCTGGTAAACTCACTTCTTCCCAGATTTATTGAATTTTCAAACTTGTAGTCTTCCGCCCCAACCTGACTCAGGTGACATCACTTGAGAACACTTCACTTCACGCTGCCCCCCCCGGAGACCTAAAACTTGGAAACCTGGAAACAGACTTTGATGTAGTTTAAGGAAATACGTTCTAAATCTAAATCCAGAAATGCAGCATTTACAGCAGGACAAATGTGCACGCAGGAAAACCCAAACGTTACGAGAAACTGTGCATCAAATCCAAACGTGTTGAAAATGACAAATAAAAGTGGAAAAGATGAAAGTACACACACAAAGAGAAATGCGCTGCAAAACAGAAACAGTTGCAAATACCAAACCGCATTAAAAAAAACAAAAACACACACATAAAAGGAAACTGCAACAAAAGGAATTGGAAAACTTTTGCTTAATTTAATATTTTCTCTTACCATATTGATAAAAGGTCCTGGTCCATATCCTTTTATGTGTGCGGCCCACAAACACTGCAGAACATGTTGTGTGCATACACAGTACACACACTCTCTGGCTGTCTCCTGATAAGATGAATAATTACCACAGTAATAAAACAACACATATATAAATGAAGTTTGGTTCCGTTCACGAGAGTCGGCTCTCCAAGGCCACGTGCATCACGTGGCGTCACTTTCGCTCAACGTGGGACAGCGAGCAAAGACGCCGATTGGGGTTTTGTGGAGCATCGTGTGAGCGAAACTGGAACAATGACTCCCTGTGCAGTTCACTGCAGAGCGGGCCTTGAAACGCACCGTCATATTAAAATCCCCACGCGGGCTCGTCGTCTGCATGGGGGTTTACATGCAAGAGGCCTCAGATCATGCAGTTTTCAAAGGCAGGTGGGAGGAAAAGCGAGAGAGAATGAAGCGTGATGGTGAGCGAGACAGATGTTAAATTATTCTCTTTTGATTTGCAATAATAAAATCATTTGATCAGTGGAATATGTTCCCATTTTCTACCCCCCACCCAAGGGCACTGTATTGCTCCCTCCAAATATCTCCCACTTCTGTGAGTTCCAAGGCTGAGAGCCCAGGCAAGGGGGGAGGGAGATTAAGATTAAAACAATATTTGTTCCAAAGTTAGCATTGCTCGGCCCTGAGAGAGTGAAGTGTGGTTTTCTTTTTCTTTTTTTTTGTTTGACTGCAAATCTTTGAATCTACAAGAATATGCGTCAGTTCTTCTGAGCCACCCGGGTGAGATGAAAATGCAGATCTTTTTCTGTGTGACTGTCAAAACAAACCCCACTGCCAAAACCAATTTAAGTCTACGGCATAAGAGGAAGATCACATCAATAATTACAACGTCTGTCAGTTTGTCTTTAAATCTCCAAACACCTCTGCTTTTCTTTTCCTGTCGAGAGTCCCGATTCTACTTTGTGTTTACAAGCTCCAGTGAAACTAGTGGGGAAATACCTGAATCCTCACCGTGCAGGTGGAAGGTGGAGGACGGAAGGATGCCGTCTGTGTCTGGGAGGACGTGATGAAGACCCGAGCTGATTACAGCCCCACCCCCTCCCCAGACGGTACCTAATATGAGACGTGAGAGAAGTGTGCATCAGATTGAATAGGAAGGGATGAGGGGAGGACGGAAGAGAGGATGAAGGGACGAGCAGAGGGAGGGATGGCCGGGGGGGGGGGGGGATGAGGTAGGAAGGTGAATTGAAGAAGGAACGGGAAAGGGAGGGTGGGTCGAGAAATCTGAGACAAACAGCGCTGGACGGTTGCCCCCCGCCCTATAAGTTGGCTTGACTAGTTAACTTCCTCATGTGTTGGAACAAAGATAGAGGAGAGCTGTGATGGAGGAAGGACAGTTGAGATTTGAAATGTTCAGACAGAGAATCATTTGAAACGTTGCTTCAATGCAAACAAAAACAAGACAGATCTCCAAATGAGGTTTAGAGATTTGCTGAAAGTAAAGACAGCCCCTATATGTCAAATTTTAGAATCCATGGAACAGCTTACCAATGTAAAGAAGGTTAGTTACCATTAAATCCCTGTGCTGTGTTGGAAGATTTAAATAATTAATGAAGCTATTTACACTGTGCCAGCTGTGTGTGTGTGTGTGTGTGTGTGTGTGTGTGTGTAAAATACGCAGCAGTTGGAAGGCAGAGACACAAGTGAACATAATTCAGTGGAGGGTGCTTTTGCCTCTGCAATTTGCACATATGACTGTGTAATTTTACACTTATTTTCACCATTTATCCGTTTCCCCTGGCCGTTGGTCGACCCTACGGTACTCTGGCACCACCAGCCTTTCTCTGTGCTGCCGCAGCAGCTTAACGGTTGGTCAGGTCGAGTCTAGTCCAGCTCAACCCGTCGTCGTTCTGGGATAGGTTTGTTGTGAATTGTGGGTATTCAGGTCGGTTGTGTTTGCAAATCTGGACCCATGCAGGACACTTGTGGCCTTGTTGTGCTTTGTTTCCATGGGTTCTCAGTGTGCCCTGGCTTCACCAGGAGGTGGTCTGGTGAGTCCCAGCCTAGTTCAAGCTGCTCATCTGAGCACTAACTCGGTGTTGAAGGTTAACGCCCGCAGAGTCATCTCATCTCATACATCACATCTCTTTGTGAGAGACAGTGAACAGCGAACAGAAATTATGATATTCTATAAGTAACTCTGCAGATACAAAGTTGAAATAAACATTTGCAGCATCGATCTGTCTCTGATATGCTGTATTCAAACATTACTTTAAGGCCATAGGTCTTACATTCTGCCTGAGGGCGTCTGCCTTGCCTAAGGCAGAAAAAAAGTTCCACTTATTTGTATAAAAAAATGTTTGATTCCACAAAGATTGCTCAAGCAACTACTCAGAAACCAAGGGGAATCGTGCCACCAAACTACCTTTACAAAATCTAAGATTTTAGCCTCAGCATAAACTAGATTGAACAACTTTGTATACCCCCCCCCCCCCCCCCCCCCCCTCACACTGCATGGACAGTTTTATTGGAGGCGTCAGAAAAGTCTCAAGTACAAAAGCAGGTCATTGACTAAGAAAAGGGAAAGAGGAAGGTGGCCCCTCATTCAGAGAGGGAGAGCGAGGGAGAAGGCGAGCGATGGGCAGCGACGAGAGAGCGGGAGAGAAGGAAGATGGAAAGAGAGAAAGAGAGAAAGGAGAGGCTCTCTTTAATAGAGCTTTGTGAATGGCCTCTTCTCTGATGACCTGTGTGGGAAAGACAGACAAAGTCCTGTCCACTTGAAAAGGAGCTGGTGCTGAATAGACTCGAGGTCCACTTCGGTCCAACAAAGACACATTCCTGCTTTTATAGGAGGAGGACCGGAGACTCGATTTCAAGAGAGACAAAAAGAAGAAAGGAGTGGGGAAAAATGAGTGAGATAAACAGAGATTGGAGGAAAAATAAAGGGGGGGCGAGGAAAACAAGAGTCAGAAAATGAGAAAATCTCAGCAAAAGCGAAGAAAGAAGAGAAATCGAGGACATGAAAGCGCTGTAATTCCATTTCTTTTTTTTGTGTGTGACTGCAGCCGGCCTAAGCTTGTTACGGGAAAGAGATTCAATAGTGAAGTCCTAAACTTTATAGTGTAGCTGCAGTTGGAAGATAGCGGAACGGTTGAGTGGTTCCACAGACCAAAGAGCAGCACTTTGAATATGAATGTGGCCGCATAAATCAGCGCCCAGTCAAATAAAAAATGCTCTTTAAAATACCACACACACAGACACACACACACACACACACACACTCGCCTTCAAGTCATTCAAAGTAGCACATTCTCCCAATCACACAAATATTTGCAAACATGCCAGTTTATTCATGTGCACGAGCTGACGCCGAGCTGACGACAGCTTAGCTTAGCCCAAACGCTCGCACACAAACTGAATGAAATACAAAAAAGCCAACGCAGTCTTTGCTCTGTAGTCAATCAAATGTAAAGCGTCACATAAAAGTTCTTCTTCTTCTTCTTTTTTTAAAAAGGGGCATTACACAACACATAATGACGGGGGGAACGTCCAGCTTTTGACATCCAGGGGGACACATTTTAAAGAAAGGAAAAGGTCAAAGAACATCCTGAATGAAGGCAGCGTGTGAAAGCTTTTTTGATGAGCTCGAGCCTTCCACAGGAAAAACAAAAAAAAAATGTGTTTGACCTGACGGGGAATCCTTCGTAGCTCAGCAGCTCGGTAATGATGGGAAAGGGTGGCAGCATGGTGTGAAAGGCCTTTTTTTGTTTGTTTTGTTTTGTTCTTTAACTTTCTCCCCTCGCTTCTTGTCCGTGACATATCAAGAGGAGGCACTTTGACCTGACAAAGATCCATTCACATTTAAATATTTTACCCCTCAACGCCCACCCTGACTTCTCTTTATCTTTTTAGATGATGTGAATGACAGCAGCCTTTTGAATGAATATATATATATATATATATATATATATATCTTGATTTGGGCTTTTCATCTAGAAATCTTAAGAGGGGACACAAAGTTCCCTTCAGCCCTGAAAGCATGCAGCAAAGAGAGAATGAGGAGGGTATCAGTATGAAATTAACACGACGGATGACGGAAAGACATCCGTCCTGTCATCAAAGGCTTTCAGCTCTGGGAATATGGACAAAGAATGAAAGCATGAGCTAACCAAGGTCCCGATAAATGACACCCACTGACGGAACCGCAAGTGAACTTCACTTCGTCAAAATCGCTCACACAAAAAGGGCCTTTGTGTGAGAGGGGAAAGGCTTTTTTCTTTAAAGGTCCCATATTGTGCTCTTTTCAGCTCTATATTTTTACTGGGCCTTTCTGTGGCCCCTCAGTCCCCCCACCCTCTGTCTGAAACAAGCCATTTTAGACAAACTGAACAACCTCCAAACACTTGAAGAGTCGTCCTGAGAAGAGCGCTGCAATAACTCAGACAGACTGAGCGGGTGGTGCTGTGCCTGGATCAGATGACCTGCTGGGGGGGGCGTGGCCAAGTGCAGTGACTGTATAGGTATGACATCACAAACTTGCGGAAGTCCCGACGGCTGGTTTAAAGGCACAGTGTCTGAATACAGTCGCAGTATTTATACAGCACCCAGACCTGCTTTCTAATCACTTTTTCACTTTCTACAATATGGGACCTTTAAAAATTTCATTTCATATATCAAATGTTTAGAGGTCAAAGAGGTCAAGTCAAGCAGAGTTTTGACAGCAACAAAAGACTTTCATTCATTTTCTGCCTTGCAGCTCTTTATAGGACAAAAAAGTCAACTTGCAGGGATTTGAAACCTGCTGCAAATAGCCAATCCATCACAGCTGACACTGAATCACATGTCTTTGCTCGTCAAGGTTATCCTTGTCCGGCAATGTAAGCAGAGCATTCAACAGTTTGTTTTACTGTTGGCGAGTGTGAGGACGCTCCGCCACCAGAGGTCCTTTCCTTCTGTATTCCAGGAAAAAAAAAAAAATCGGACTCAACTTTGCGATTTGTGAAACAGAGTTCACACTATCCTTTTAACAACATCGGTGTTTACACATGCAGCTGCATTCAGGAACATTTTCACACATTCCACGGCAATGCCAGAATAACTGGGGCAAGGGGCAGTCCAGCAGACGGTGGCAACGCAACACTTGCGGATGCCGACCGCCATGAAACTCAACAGAAGAAGAAGATTCATTTCAGGAGCATGACAGGCGAGGAGTTGTTTTCGCGCGCTGGCAAGGCAACCGCAAACAAGCCGTGGATTCAGATGTGTCACCAGCGGGGTCTTGTGATTGGTTCGCTCACTCCACTCGCCCCCAGACCAGCGTAACCCTTCACGCGCTTACTGCTTCACAACTACGGTGTTTTCCTCGAAACGTTACGAGGACCTTGAGGTGGGGAAATACAGATTTCCCTGAACATCGATCCCTGCCCCCATTCACACGTGACCCCCCCACGCAGGAAATGTTCCGGGAACATATCGGGGATTGACTGCGCGTGTGAAAGGGGCTCAGGACTCAAGTACAAGTCGTCAGTGTGCAGCAGGAACACAAGCCGGATTGCGAAGATTGAGCAAGTGAGGTGTTTATTTACGCCATGTTCTAAAACAGGTGGAACCCGTGGACCAATCACCTCTATGCGGGCTGGCACACACCTGTTTGCATACATCCCCACTTTCACGTTTTCACTGATGAGAGAAACACATTGACACGACAATATATAGCCACGGTTGTAACAAACGAACGCCCCACAATCTTCAGAGTTTCATTTGAACACATGCTACACGCTATGACTGAATGGCTAATAGCTAATAAATGGTTTGCCAAAAATGGAGGGATGCCACTAAGCTTGGTAGATCATTTTAAATATACAGAAGAGGAACCGGCATGTGGTAGTATGAACAAAAAAGACATCTTCGTGTTTGACCGGCGCTAAATGCCCAGCTGCTTTAGGGTTCTGCTGTCAAAGATAAGATAAAACTCTGAAGGGTATAGCATTGTACGGTAACCTTAAACCTAATGACGCTAAGAATGTGAAGCTAAGTGAAAAAGAAGCTGTTAGAAAAAAATAGAAAATAGAGTCATCATTAATATGAAATTGCACCAGCATATCTCTCTTTCTCATGCACTGATTCACATCTCCCCATCTTATATGTATTTGCCAAGATAGTAATTGGGTTCCGTATACTTGGCCTTTTCACTTTGCGCCCGCTGTGGCTGTACTCGACATTTTTCCTCTTTAATTCCCCCTTCCTCTTCCATTTGCTCTCTTATTTTTCTTCCCTCGTTTATTCCGTCGCGGCGTCGATTCTCTGCGATCTGCGTGAAAATGAAAAGGGGCCGAGGAGTCCAGATGTCCAGGGTAGAGTGAGATTCCATTCGCCAAGGCGATCTGCACTCCTGACTGCATCATAAAGGCATACTGGACGGCCGAGACATTGGTTTTGCCAAATGAGCTTTTGACAATGAGAGCAATTGAATTGATTGGCCGGAGTCATAACTTGGAGCTCTAACGGAGTGACTTTCTCACAGTTGCAATAAAAAATGATCTCCACCCTCCATCAAAGAGATAATCATTAATATGCTTCAGTGGCTCCGTGAGCCAAAGAGCCTTACAGTAATGTCCGTGCACAGATATTCAATCAAACGTTACACCCTGGCATCGGCACTCTCTCTATACACTCTTAATCATTTTCATATTGATGATACTGTATGTGATTGTGCTGATGAATGATGTCAAAAGCTTCAGGAGCTGGCGGGGTGATGGTTCTCCTCGTGCTTGTGTTGCTAATCAGCTTTATGGGCGTGATTTATATGTCTGGTTTGGTTTGGTTCTGTCTGTTGGTCATGGCTGGTTGAGCTTTTCCGTATAGGACAGGATGGGAGCTAAGATCTAAGATCTAAAATGACTGAGCAGAGAAACAAATGTACAAAAAGCTATTGTTTGTGTTTGATTGTGCTAATGTCGCATTAGTGTTGTTGAGGAACCCCTTGAAGACGAGATGGTACGTCCCAAGGGGTTATTCCTAACAAAGAATTTCCTATGTAAATCTTCTCAATGTCTGTTTACACACATTTCCCCCAAATTCAGACATATTTGGAAGCTTTGGGATCTTCACGAGAACTTTCAAAATAAAAGTTCAGTGGGTCTGACCAGTGTTTGGCTGCAAAGCATTTGAGGGTTTGTGCTGACTGAACCACCGGCGGGTCAGTCAGGTTGAGGAGGGATGTTACAGTTTTTCAAAATGATGGATGACTATGGATACATAACCATAGACGAGGACGCAGAGACACAGAAACTCAGGGCTTCAGGTGTTTCGTCAATAGTCAATGCAAGCAAGACTTTCAACGCAGAAATACTGAAGGAAACTTACAGAAATAATACCGGGAGATTTGAGTGTCGTTGCCTCGGTATTCCTGGGTCCTCCCAAGCTATGAAGCTGTAGGCTACACAAAGCCGATAACTTCTGAAATCAAGAGGGGTTTACCTTTACTTTCCTTTATAATTGTGTTACAGTAAATAAATAACAAAATCTACCAACACGTATGTATGTTGTATCATGACAGTAGCAGGAGACGATAAAAATATTTCAGCCACTTGTTCAATTGAGCCTCTCCTGATTTAAAGAGTAATCAAATGAACGTATTTGACGTGGTGCACAATAAAAAACAAGATGAGTCTTTGAGCGATTGGACACCATCGTGACGTCATTATTTTTAAGTGCGTAGTGATGCCATGAGCTGTACAGGAATATCCCCCTGATGGAGTGGTGGTGGTGGTGAAGGGGTGAAGAGGAAAGGCTGAAGATCTAGATGGACGTGATGTGGAGCGGGACCTCTGACGAGCTCGATGGATGTGATGAGAAGTGAACTGAAATGGCAGGAACACAGAGGTGGTGGTGGTGGTGGTGGTAATAAATCTGACTGGTTTACTGAGGATTGTGTGGAGGGCGGCGAGCGTGAAAGCGAGCTGGTATCAGCAGCAGTCGAGTTGAGTCAGGTCAGGTCAAGTACAAGTACGGTGCGGGAAGTCCAGAGGGGAAACCTTTCCATCAGTCAGTCCACCACCTGCACTGCTTAAAGTTGAACATGGCGCTCAAGTGAGTTTGTAACACTATTTAAGGTTGTGTATGCTTCCATTTCTATGGCTGGCAGTTTGTTTGGTGACATATAAAAGCCCAGTGTAGGCAGGAGAAGGCTAGAGCTTTCGTCAAGTGTCGGACAAAGGCTCTTTCATGGAGGTGGTGTGGACCAGTGCAGAGCCGGTACAAGTCGAGCTCGCAAAAGCATCAGCAGAAAAGAAAGTGGCGCCACGGTATCAAGGTCCCGCCCATACAGCCGTCCCCGCCCCAATCGCGAGCTGTCAATCATGTTGACGTTTCACCCCGTTTTCATAGCATCAAACAACTAATTAAAACCAAACTCACCAGAAAAAATGGCAGAAATCATGCCCATGTCCCATCTGCTAACGTGGAGGGGGCGGGGCTTATGACATATACTGCAGCCAGCCACTGGGGGGGGGGGCGATCGAGACGTTTTGGCTTCACTTTCAGAGAGCTGTCATGTCGTCCATCTTTATATACAGTCTATGATCAGCACCATTTGTGACATGGGTGTCGTCGCCTTGGCTTGGTACTGGACCTGCATGGGTTTTCTATCTCAGGTGCATGTGATACACATCACTAAAGGATCATATGGAAACATCTGCTAAATTCTTTCCTGTCTCTTTTTCGAGGCGTTTAAAGACCCTGATTATATGACGCGGCTTTGGAGAGGGATTTTATTTGCGGCGTAAAAAAAAAAGCCAGAGTTTGAAGGTCACGACTGAAAGTTAACATTTTTAGTTGCTCTTACGACCATTACAGTGCCATTAATGTCAATGACTCGGAGGGCCGCGCAGATGAATGAGAGGCTCGTAATTTCCGTCGAATCCAATCCCTGCCCTTTTTAAAGACGAGCAGTAAAACTTTTCACCTTGAAAAGATTAACGCTACCTTCGCGGAAAATGAGCCCCAGGTTTTGTTTGGGCAGCTGAGCCTTTGAGGGGAAATAGAATCAACGAACACCCATTAAATTATACATTGACACAATACGTGACAACAAAACTAAACATGACAAGTGGTTTTGGCAACGATGAACTGGTTTGTTGTTGACGAGGAAGGGATAACGAACCTTTTGCAACTTGCAATGCTTTCCTTTTAGTTCCTATTAGTTGAATGTCTCACCACTGCAGCATGTCACTGTAATTGATCGGCGGGGGGTGGTTAATTACATACAGCGCGCAGAAGTGTCCCAAAAAAAACGGGGCAGATATGACCTTCTCGTCCCTATTAGCCTTGCCTTAGAATCAATACCTGAAGTTGAGGGAATAAGGGGGCCCACTGCTATTGTTACTGGGCCTGTGAGGAGCTGCACCTGGAGATGAGTTGAGCTGAAGTCCCTGTAAATTGCTTTGGGATTATTAAAAGGTTCTGGTGGCAGGGCCTTTGGAGAATAATGTCTCGGAGAGGTGGGAAACAAAAAGGGAAAACTGTGTGGGGGGAAAGAGAAGAGTGGAATGAGTAAAAGAGTGAAGTAAAGAGAGATAAGTTATCTTTTGGATCTGCTGATAACAGCCCCCCCCCCCCCCCCCCCGCCCCCCCGTCCCTTCCTTCTTCTATTCCACCTAGACACCTAATTAAAGGACCCCGGAATAGAGGTGACCACACCTGGCCTGATTTATAAAGGGAGGTTATTAATCTAGATTCCACATCTGGTAAAGAGCTGGGAGAGTTGGAGCTCGTGAGGAGTTTTTTTTTTTTATCTTTTTCCCGAAGTTCCTTTTACTCGCTTACCACAAAAGTCAATAGTCCGCTCAAGCCTGTTTGCTTGATAGAACACAATACTGATTCTGCAGTCGTCCACCTGGAGAAAAGAGCCATGCCAGCAATTTCACAATATCCAGTATCCTTAAAATGTCACTATCACTACACGGCTTAGACGCTGATTAGCATTCTAAAGATGCAGGCTCATTAAAATTCCCACACAGGTAACCTATGACTGTACCTTCACCCCCTGAACTGTGTTCCCATTTTTTTTAATGCAACATACAGTATGCAGTGGCACCCGTCATAGGTAACCCCCCCCCCCCCCCCCACGCATCCATCCTGCATTAACAATGTTCCAGCCTCTGCAGCCCAGCATTACTCACACGCTGTACAGAGAAAAAAAAAAACGGCTGAACAAGCAGAAGACTAAATTAAAGTGTGATCAGTGCCAGCAACAAGGTTGGGGTCACTTCCCTGACAGTTCAACCAAACCAGGGAAGTCGAAATGTCGAATCAAGCACCTGAGGAAAACAAATCCTGAGCCGAGTACCCGCTGACGCGTACAGTATAAATACAGTGTAAATCTGCACTGGTTTCAGCCGCGCCAACACATTCGACATCGTATTAGAATAATTTGTCAAATTCACGCAGTTTTACGTAGAGCCAGTTGATATACCCAGAAAAGACTTGAAGTCGTGCATTGAGAAGAAAATGTGTGGTTTTTTTTTGGGGGGGGGGGGTTTGTCTAAAGAACCTCATCGCTTTACTTCCGCGTGTTTACCGGAGCACCTCCAGCTCACGATCCGCTGTATCATCACCGCCGCTGGCTGTTGGCTGGTCTTTCTCGCGGCCGCTTTGTGAAACGGACACAAACAGAGCTACACACAACACAGCCTCTACGCTGGACTCAAGCTGTTTACTCAGAATAAATGTTTCCCATCACTCAACACCAGACGCCCGCTGAACACACGGTTGGAAAAACAGCGACGCGGGGCACTGAATTCGATGAATTTACTGTTCATCCGACCACAAACGAGGCAAGGAGCAGCTAGCTAGCGTGCTATTTCCTCAGCCCCTGTAGCTGTCATGTGTCGCTGGACCCACGACGGCGCAGCTGTTGCGGCTTTCGTCGCAGGGAAGTAGATCCAACCTTTCAAAAGTGAAGTGATGCGCTTCCCTGACGAAGAAAAACGACACGCTGTTTTTTCTCATGAATTTGAGTCTTCAATCGAAATCGAAATTTTTTTCTCTCTCGTAAATATTACCCCACTCTCCCTCACGCCGTCATTTATTATTGTTTTTTTTACCTACAATGGTCCTAACACGGCAGCCAAAGTGAAATGAGGCAATGCCTTTCCCTCAAACAAAAAACAAAAAACCTCTTAACACTAAAACATGGAGACACCTTTTATTTTTGGGACATATGGAGTCCACCTGCTCCAGTGGAGCCCACCAACATCAAAACATCTGTTCTTCACAAACCTTCTTCTGGGCTGCTACTTAGACGGCCACCTGCTCGGAAAAGAAAAGAATAAAATAAGAGAGGTTTTACTGCTCCATTAAGACCCAGCAAAAACAGCAGAACTGCGGGGGGGGGGGCACGCACAAGTGTAAAGTAGTCAAAACAGTTTGTCTTTCCACAGAATAGATGGGCGAGACGTATCCGAGTGGCAGGTGCCTTCATCTGTTCACAAGGGGCAGAGAACAAAAACAACCACAAACACATCCCTACATTTCGAGATTTAGAGGTATATATGATCTTGGCCAGGCATTGCGTGTGTGTGTGTGTGTGTTTTTCTTAAGTAAAACATTCTAGCAGAGAAACACAAAGCTTCCTCTAAACTCCATTGGCTCCCTCATGGCAGGAATTGTCAGTTTATATGGGACCGGGAGTACATAGGCATCATGGCAGGGCCGGGTGGATTAAGGCGGCAAAGGCGGGGAGAGAGAGAGAGATGATGATGATGATGCGAACGGATTAGGAACTCTGATTGACAAACAAAACAGATTACCCCCGCCGCCACTGTCTCTGACGCTCTTTCGAAAAAAACTGCAGCATTGCGCCTTTTTTTTTTTTCTTTTTTCTTTTCTCCATTGATGTTTTTTTCTTCCTCTCTTGCTCGCTGCAGTCCTCGCACTTCACCTCCTGCTCTTTTTTTTTTTTCCTCCGGCCCCCAAACTTTCTCTACCTTCGCCGCCCTCTCCTGTCACTTCTCTCGGGGATTATGCCAACCCGGGCGTCCTGCAGCTCTTTCTCTAAGTAGCCTCACAGCTGCTACAGTGCGGTGGCTTTAAAGTCTGACTGGATGGATGGATGGGTGGATGGATGGATGGATGGGGCTCACACTGAGGCCTCCGCTATTTTCTTCCCCCCTCCTCGCTGCGTCTCAACAGGAAAGGAATGTGATGTTCTTTGATCTCTTTCCACTTCTCTTCCTCTCCCTCTTGAAGCACAGATTACGGGGCTGTGTAGAAAAGGAAATACTCCCAGGGTTTGCCCTTCATCCTCCCTCCACCTCCTCTAAAACCCTCCCTCTCGTGTGATCTCTTCATCCATCACCCCCCTTCTATTGTGCTTTTGCCCAGCCAACAAAATGGGAGGGATGAGACCCGAGGAAGACTTTTTTTCAACTATTGACGGCTCTCCATCCCTTTTTTTCCCCCCACCCTCTCCTTTTATTCCCTCTCTCTCTCTCTCCCCAGACATCCACTACTTAATGGCCCTGACCTTTAGGCTTGTAAAGGTCATCGTCCATAAAGCGAGGGCTTCTGCTAGTCATTAGCAGAGGACTCCTGGTGCGTTGGTGGATGCGCGTGAGTGTGTGTGTGTGTGTGTGTGTGTGTGAGAACTTCTCGATCACACTTAAACCGTGGGTGTGTTTTGTGTCGCTTCGAGCAGAGTTCCGCACACGTTTTTTGAGATCTGCTCATGTTCAGGGTTGAAATATGGGCTCCGCTGGTGCGGCCTGAAGAATGTGAGTGAAAGATCCACAAGTATGGAGACCACGAGAGAGAGAGAGAGAGAGAATTTCAGAACCCCGGAGAGAGCGATCCCGGGTCTCTGTCCAGACACTTTTGTCAGTTAGAACAGTAGAAGTAGCAAAATGCTACCTTCACACGGTAAGGTATCAGTTGTCGCCACCCATTTGAAAAAAAAAACGTGTGCGATGAATTGAAGGAACCACTTGAAGAAGAGGGTTGAACTGAAGTCCTGTTTATACAATAACAAGTCTGCAACTTAGCAACACTCATAGTACTATGACTTGGAAAAAAAGCAATATACAAAAACATCTGCATTTTATAATGTGACCATTACTTTCAGTTGATAGTGCAGCTGAACGAAATCTGTCAACAAAACATTCTCACCCCTATGTCCATTTAGTAGCTGTTGTGGAGCTTTCAGTCATCACGTCACATGATCTCCATCAGCAGATCGAGTTTTCCCAGCGGTCACGGAAATGGCCACTTGTATTTTTCATGAGCTCTTCGAGGAATTCTTGCCCATGTTGGCTTAATAAATAATGTTTGAATAAAACAATCTCAGCTCAATATAAGGCTTTTTATTAGAGCAGGTTTTTATTTATTTATTTATGTTTTTACTAAAGTGGATCTTTCAAAGTGTTCAAAGCCCCTATGTGAATTGAAACATTTCAGATTTTTTAGTGGCAGCATCAAGAGAGGAACTTCACCCAGACTCTCTCCCAGATTCTTTTTTTTCCGCACAAATAAAAACGGAGGCCACGAGAATATTTGTGATGCCCCAGGCTTTCAGCGTAAACCCATCCGTGTTGGGTGACGTAGTATAAAGAGCGTCGAAGTCCAGTCCACGTAGGAAGGAGGATAAGGGTGGACGGGTGGAGGACGGGTGTGAAACCAGAAGCCAATGTTGACTTATTTCAACTTTGAAGTTACGTAACGTTACGTACGTGACTCACGTCAAACACACGTGACCTCCACCCAGGAGGCTGGGGTTCGTGTCCCGTGTGAAACCAACAAGCAACGTTGACTTAACTGAAGTCTGTAACTCACGGCACACAACGTACTTATTTTGATCCAAACCATGATCTTTTCCTCAACCTGAAAAAATAGTGTTGTCTTTATGAGACCCCAAGGGGCGTGGCAAAGCAGTGTTGGGTATTAAATGCCAACATGAGCCATGTGAACAGATGATTAACGGCCTTCTGAGCCAACTAGTAGGTGTAGCAGGCCCCCTTCTTACCCATGTCTATGAGGCTAATAACAACTGATAATGCCCATTCAATTGGGTGACCCTACCGCGATAGTGCTAAAAAGACTGACTGAACACTGAATCCTTCCAAAGTCCACCTAAAACTGAAACTAACACAGCGCAGCCTCTGGAGATCTGAGTAAGCCTTTTACCATCGCTGATTATTTGACTATTTAAAAACAAAAAATAGGAAGCAGTGTAGGTTGTTTGCTCACTTTTAATTTGCTCAAAACTGTTTCTGGAGTTTCAGAGTTTGCTGTCTGGATGGACTTTTGCTAAGAGTTACAGTATATATATAAAAAGAACCAAGATTCTGAAGCTCAGGTGAGTGAAAAAAACTTATTTATTTGAGCAGAGAGAGAGAGGGACATGATGATATTTCAAAGGAGCAGAAGGAGAGCGAGTGGTGGCAGGGCGGAAAAGGATCCACAAAAAAAAAAAAAAAGAAACATAATCAACAAATATGCTTCCACTTTTGCCTTCCTCGCAATGTCCTTGATGAAGAAAATAGGTTTTCAAAAGAAAAAGAAAAAAAAGGCTCCTTGGGACACGTCCATGAATGCAGATTTGCCAGGCTGTGTCAAAAATCATGGGGTTTCCAAATAGGCTCCAAAATGATACAGCCCATAAAGAAAAGAGTGGAAAAAGCCTATTATCATTCATATGGCACATTGGAAGAGTTTCAACCCCTGCTATGGCCAATCAGAGGGGAGAGCTTTCCAAAACTAAAACTCTGCAGGGAGCCACAGATCCACAGCCCCCTGAAATTCTCCTCAGGGAAAACTATTCAACAAAGCAGCGATTCGAAAACAACAATACCAGAAAGCATCCTTTCTTTGCGGAAAGAAAATAAAACAAAAGTATTCATTAAAATGTGATTCGCAGCACTGAAGTCCTCAGAGGGGAAATGCGAAACCTTAAATACAATCCACCTGTGGTTTGCACAACCCTGGAACGAAGTCCAAATTTGACAGTTTATTGTATTGTAAGCGTGAAAGAAAGACTGCATTTGGGTCACAATGACACTGTTTAGCTGAATGTCAAGAATTGGACGGATGACCAGCAACAAATATATAAAACAAAATGAGGGACTTTTCTATCCAACCTTGGAGCTGGCCCTGCTTATACTTAAGAATCATGTTTCGACCATTAGATGTTTTCATTTCCCCTGGTCCTTTCCTGTGAATAGCTTTCGTTGGGAAACATCATCCATCCTGACAACCATGCACAGACCACATGAGAAAAAAAAAGAAGAAATAATAACAATCCTCGGGTTAAATGAAACCATCCCCTCTTCACAAGCCATTCACTACCTCTGCTACAAGTTTGGAGCCTTCTAAATTTCTGAAGCCACTTTGCATTTTTTGCAGCGTCATGTCCCAATGTCCCAACAGGAAGACCGAACTATTCACACCGGCTGATATGTTCCATTGATTCGACTGCTCTTTGTAAATAGCCACAGCTGCAGCGTGCTGATATCTCCCTCGCTGTACTTTTGCATTTTACAAAAGGTAATGTTTGGGCCTAACAATCAGATTTATCAAAGGCGTATTCTGCATTCACAGGAAAAATGGAATGTGCTGCTCTCGTGGGAGCTGGTCAGTGATCCTTTTGCTCTCTCATATATTGTTTTAACACAACTTTGACGAAAACTTTTGTGAACCGTGCACAAATGTCCAGTTGCAGGTACAAATCCTCAAAAGAGGTTTTAGGTTTTAGAGGGAAGCGTCACCAGAAACACATCTTTTCTTCAATTGTCCCATGATGAAACTGATTTTTTATACAACTAAAAAAAAAATAATAATAATAAGGAACTCAAGTTTGATTTGCTGTATGCTCAGTACTGTAGTTGCCCCTTGGGGAATCATTCATCTTGCATGCTTTATAGTCACCCAATGGTATCCAGTCTCAATGTGAAATGGGCTTTAATCAAGTGGAATCAATATCCGTTGACATCAAACATGAATAATTTAACATTCTCCATCAGAAATGAACTCTAAAGTCACATTTTTGAGTCAGTAAATTACATTTTATATCGCAAAAGACATTGCATATACATAGTCACCTTAGCTTAGTATCATAGTCACTTTAGTTTAGCATCAATTGATTGTGGGCCCCATTCTATAGGGTTCATTAAAACAGCACTTCCTTGCCTTGAGTAATTACGTCCTCTTGACCAGTGATTCTCAGCGACCAGGCTCTGCAGCGTTGGTTTGGTTTGCTAAGATTCTATCTGACAACAACAGACATAATTGTGAGCAATTAGCGTGCGGCCAAATGATTTAGGAATTTAGTCGTGACGATGTGTTTAAATGCACATGATGTTCAGCAGCCTCTCTCTCATAATTTCTGCTGCGCATTAAAGCTGAGTATCCCTCCCCTCTGTCTCTCAGCAGTAAAAAAAACAAACCTTATTATCCTTCCTCACCACATACCAAAATGGCTGGCTGGTTTCTTCACTGTGTCATTCACAAGGGACTAAATTAGACTCAATTGAGACCGGATATAAGAAGAAATAAGGCACTAATAGGCCGAAACCATGGTGAGGGAAAGGCAAGTACACTCGGATCTGGGTAATGTCCCCCTATCAAGACAGAAATCAACCCTTGGCGGTGCGGAGAGTTGGATTTCATTCTTCCTGACACCAGTAATTCTTCCTGGTGCTCCCGTTGGCCAGTCCGTAGGAGACCAACCAACGCGCGACAACAGCCCGAAACATTTCCATTAGGAGACACGTGCTGCAGCTTCAGAAACGATGCAAAGTCAAAAACACACGTCCTGAAAACAAATGGGCACCCTAACGTAGTGACCATATTTTCAAGCCCCCACGTTCATGCACGAGCGTACCTTTCAACATCGTGGATGCCACGTTGTCCTCCGTGTCAAACATTCCAGCAATCTTCCTAGTGTTCCGCGTTCTGGTTTTTGACCTCGGCCTACTCCCTGTCGGACTGATCTGAAAAGAAGTGTCCGGTGTGTGTGTGTTGGACACGAACTTGGAGAGTTTCTGACAAACAAAAGTTCTAGTCTGACACACCTGCACCACTGCGTCATAGGACTATTACACACTCTTGTGCATTTCAACATGTTCGAACAACACTTGAACGCATGAACTAGTTCGCTTGAGGCGTTCTGAACCCTTTCGGTTGCTCTTAAAAAGCATAAGAAAGTACTTCGTCTGAGACTGCCACCATGAACGCCCAGAGATTCCAGCGTTCTCGGGTCAGGTAACATCCGCACGCCGCTAACAATAAATCACAGACAAACAATAATTACCATTCCCTCACAAATCAGCGCGGATAGATAACCTTAAATCTCAGCTCATTACTCCTTATCTCATCTGCCAACCTCCTGGATTAGCAGCAACCACTTTCAAGTGCATTTGCAGAGAAAATCATTAGTTTTACAATTAGTTTTATTGACGCTAACAGGTCTGTCGGCCTACTGGCTGCTCGTGTCCACTCCCCATCTTTCTTAAGTTCACTTTGTACCAAATTGGGTAGCAATAGGTGGGGATAACAGTGTGTGTGTCAGTGTTTTCAGTTATGTAACTCTGTAAAATGCTGTTAATTAGCAAACACAACCAAGCTAGAGAGCAACAGAGTGGTGTGTCTTTGTGTGTGTGTTTAAAATACCCATTCATTAAAATGCATTATGAAACCGGCTTTTGAGCATGAGTGAGCCCCTCAACCGTGAACTTATCCTCGCGGTGTCAGTGTCTTGCTTTACCCATAAATTAAAAATGTTACAGTGTGAAAACTTTCACTCTAAATTCCATCTTCTCGTTTGAAACGTGAAGCATTTTGCATTAAACTCAAGCTTGTGGGCGCGTTCGTTGAACATTCCTTTATATTAATATGTCTTGCGGTATTTCCATGATCGCTCATTTATATACCAAAAGCAGGAACAGGCGACGCTATTGAGCTGTCACAGCGTTTATCGCCAAATCATAACTGAAGTTATCAGACCCAACAGCTCCCACCATGAGCAAGCACTTGGCGACAGTGGCAAGGGAAAAAGAGCAGAGCCGGGGTCCAGGTGGGCGGTCACCTGCCTCTACCGGTTGGGTAGAGAGAGAGAGCCATTTGGAGAGGCAACACAGTGAACGTCATCCCTGTACTTGTTAGCTCCTCGGTGTGTGACTGTTGCCTCCCCTCAGCTGTAATACAACAACACAATGCAACCGGGCAGATGTGACTCATGCGTACGCCTGCCAAGTCCTTACGAGGTTGATGTAGGAGAGTCGTTTTTGTCCCAGTGCCATTTTGTCCCAATGCATTGAGCCGTCCGTTTTTCTTTTGGCCAGCAACCGCACCAACAAAAAAAAAAAAGAAACAAACAATCAATATTAAGGCACTAGCAAGTATGTAGCCAGTAATTCACTGTTGTCACATTAAAAAAACAAAAACAAAAAAAAAAAACAGGCTTGCTGGCCCAACCAATCATTCACCTACAAACTTAAAAACAATTTAGTTTCCATCGATCGAAGCACAAGATCACAACAAAGAGAGGAGACCTCAGCTCTACATTTCCTGGGTGGCCTCTGCCAGTATCAGCAGCACTGACAGACCGTGAGTGATGAACGGCATCTAATTGTTTTAATTTTGTGCGTTATTTTGAGGATAAAGTTGGTAATTGCAAACCCATCATGGGGGGGGGGAAGCTTCTTCAGCCAAACACTTGAACCCACAAGATGTTCCACCGAGCGGCAGCGTGGACATCAGTGGACTGAGAGGCTGCTGAGGTTCTTACTGGACTTACTACAGTCGTTGGACTTTGGACTTACATTTTCTTGAACTTCTGGCACAGTACAACACATCTTAACTTATACCTTTTACATGAATTACATTCATTTTGCACCCCATACTCCAATTTGCACAATTGTATGCGTGCATGTGCTTCAAAAGGCACTTTTTTTAGTACTTACTTGGACTAGGACTTGTGTTTGTTTTTTCCACTGTTAATTGTACCGCATGGTTTGTACTGCTGCTCTGACATACACATCCCCCCCACATAGATAAAGTATCTATCTATAGTTGCTTATCCTGTCCCCACTTACGTGCAAGTAGGGGGGGTACAACCTGAACAGTCTACCAGAGGGCTAACAGACAAATACGACTACTCACTCAGCGAGTGTTCAGGCTGAAATCGGCCCATCTTCAGGTGACGGATGATCCAGGAAGTCCAGTTTGAGTATCACATCTGCCAATTTGAAGGCGTCTCAGATGGAAGATTACTACAGTACTATGCTATTACTATACAATAGTGTGGCCCAGGTTTCTACAACTCTACAACGCAATTATTGTATTTATATCTTTTAACATGAAGTAATCATCCGGGAATGTGTGCATGTATGTGATTGGGCAACTCAAAGGTTGAGCTAGGTCAAAGTTCTTCACTGGATGACGGGAGAAAACTGGAATACCTGGAGGAAACGCAGACACACACTGGGAGAACATGCAAAATTCCACAGAAAGGCCGAGGCAGCTTACGGAGTCGACCAGCAGACCCTCTTACAAATTGTGACCATGCAAGTAGCCCTACACAAACAACACTGACGCTGCCCCGGCCCCTCATGACCCTGAACTGTGTGGGTAATAGAGTGCTGCAGGAGTGAGTCCTAAAACCCAGAAATTAGTTAGCACTGTTACACTTCCGGTTCCCATCGTCTCAAATTCGATGGGGTTTTTGGTCAGATGCTTGAAATAAGGTCTGTGGCTAACACAAGCTAAAGAGATGTTCACTTTTTGCTCTACAACATAAAATACGTCAGTAGACACCCCCACTCCTGTATTTTGGCGGTTGCTAACAAGTGGCTAAATGAGACTACAGAGGTTATCGCGGACATTAAACGTCTTCACGCCGAACACGGAAAGTCATCTACCCACGAGTCCGCCTTTCCAGCCTTGTTGTGTTCATACTCTATATCTATCTGTCTGTATATTTATATCTATCTATATTCTCTTATAAATTAAGCTCAGTGGTGGTGACGTTGAAGTAATTCGACTGTGGTGTAGTTCCTTTATAGCCTAACATTAGCTTCTTACTTCTGGCGATTTCCATTTACGCTTCAAAAACCATATAACTGGTGTTTTTTGTTTTGCCACAGAGCTTATTTTCTGCAATAATCCAAAAGCCAATGGAAAAATCCCATTGGCTTTTTGTTGAGGGAACCAATGTATGCGTTCACACTGCCTTGCAAGTGGCCCAAAAATGATTTATGTCGTAGGTTTAATAAAGTAACCTGAGCTCACTTTTTTCGTGACTTGTCAAACGGTGTGTTTGTAGGGTTCAAAGGACCGAACAGCATTTGATCAGTGCCTCAAAGAAAGTTATTGCCGTCAGTATTCTCTCCCGCCCCAAACATGGGGACAACGTTTTATATAGGCGAGTTATATAAATACCCAATGTCCATTTTCACCGGCCGGCTAACAGATGATATGTACAATGAGCCAAAAGCCACCTGAAAAGATGTGTTCCATAGAGAAAGCTTTCTGATGAGAGGAAAATGAGCCAGTAACTGCGGCTCGTTGGCCACGTTGTCGCTTTGATGTCTCTCATCATTAATATCCTGATGACTGTGTCTCTGTTCCCCTTTTTCTGCAATCTGCAAAGCACTACTAAAACTTCTGCTTTGACCAGCGCTATATAATAACGTCTGCTTGCTTCTTTCTTGCCAACTAAAGTGCATGTATTATATACTGCCGCCCACTTGCTGCTGGGGTCTCGGGATAATAGCTGGCTTAGTTGGTATCAGACTTCAGAAATATACAGTATTTGTATTTTTTTAGCAAATCAAGCCATTCTTTTTGTTTCCGTGAAAGAAAACTCACACCTTTGTAAAGGTGGGTGTAGTCCAGCTAGGAATACATTTAATTTTCAGAGAGGCCTAGTATGTTTGAATATATATTCATGTATATATGTATATACATGTATATATATACACACACACACAGCCGTGGCCAAAAGTTTTGAGAATGACACAAATATTAATTTATACAGTCTGCTGCCTCAGTTTTTATGATGGCAATTTGCATATACTCCAGAATGTTATGAAGAGTGATCAGATGAAGTCCCTCTTTTCCATGAAAATTAACTTAATCCCACAAAAAAACATTTCCACTGCATTTCAGCCCCGCCACAAAAGGACCAGCTGACATCATGTCAGCGATTCTCTCGTGAACACAGGTGAGAGTGTTGACGAGGACAAGGCTGGAGATCACTCTGTCACGCTGAGTTAGAATAACAGACTGGAAGCTTTAAAAGGAGGGTGGTGCTTGAAATCATTGTTCTTCCTCTGTTAACCATGGTTACCTGCAAGGAAACACGTGCAGTCATCACTGCTTTGCACAAAAAGGGCTTCACAGGCAAGGATATTGCTGCTCGTAAGATTGCACCTAAAATCAACCATTTATCGGATCATCAAGAACTTCAAGGAGAGAGGTTCAATTGTTGTGAAGAAGGCTTCAGGGCGCCCAAGAGAGTCCAGCAAGCGCCAGGACCGTCTCCTAAAGTTGATTCAGCTGCTGGAGCGGGGCACCACCAGTGCAGAGCTTGCTCAGGAATGGCAGCAGGCAGGTGTGAGTGCATCTGCACGCACAGTGAGGCGAAGACTTTTGGAGGACGGCCGGGTGTCAAGAAGGGCAGCAAAGAAGCCACTTCTCTCCAGGAAAAACATCAGGGACAGACTGATATTCTGCAAAAGGTCCAGGGATTGGACCGCTGAGCCATAAGGCAAAAGTGATAACTAAGTGGCTCGGGGAACAAAACATTGAAATTTTGGGTCCATGGCCAAGAAACTCCCCGGACCTTAATCCCTTTGAGAACTTGTGGTCAATCCTCAAGAGGCGGGTGGACAAACAAAAACCCACAAATTCTGACAAACTCCAAGCATTGATTATGCAAGAATGGGCTGCCATCAGTCAGGATGTGGCCCAGAAGTTGATTGACAGCATGCCAGGGCGAATTGCAGAGGTCTTGAAAAAGAAGGGTGAACACTGCAAATATTGACTCTTTGCATAAACTCAATGTAATTGTCAATAAAAGCCTTTGACACTTGTGAAATGCTTGTAATTATACTTCAGTATACCATAGTAACGTCTGACAAAAAAGATCTAAAAACACTGAGGCAGCAAACTTTGTGAAAACCAATACTTGTGTCATTCTCAAAACTTTTGGCCATGGCTGTATATGTGTATAATATATATATATACATATGTATATATATATATATATATACACACATACATATATATACTGATGCCAGTTAATCTCAATATAAAGGTGTCACAGCCTCCCTATCCTGTTTCACTTTGAAATACTGCACGATACGGACGTTAGATACAATATAAAGGTGTCACCGTTTGCTCCTCAGCCCCCCCCCCCCCGCTCGCTTCTCCCAGGCCATGTTCACACCTGCCTTCCTGTAGTTGTCCACCAGATGTCCTTGGACTTTTCTCATCACCTGACTGCCTCACCCATTCATACCTGTTCCCTTTTCTCACCAGTGCTGCAGTCTTCCTTCCCCAGTTGCACCTCACGCCCTGATCACCCTTCACTACACTTACCGGGTTAACTTCCTTGTCACACTGTAGGTCCCCTGTGTTCCCCGTTGTCCTGCATGCCCACCGTGACAAAGGGCATGTGGGTACATGGGATCAGTTTAACGTCGCAGTGTGATTTACAGATAGCAAAAAAACCTGCCATATGGAAAAAAACTAGAAACAAAAAAACCCATTTAGACCCCAATCTAATGCTCTGAAGATAAACAGGATAAGGTATAATGGTGCTGAATGAATATTAAACATGTTTATTGAAATTGTACAAAAGACGAGTGGCTCCGGAGAAAGTGGGCCCCTGTGGATTTTTTTCAGTTCTTTTAGTCGGCGGCTCGGCTCGTTTGCCAACTACATTTTCATCCAAAGCTTCTAAAATGTTCTCTGTCTCACACAAACACACGCACACATATACACTGGTGTGATTTACATTTCAAAGACTCTTGTGTTGCAAAACTACCTGACTACATGCTGCACAGCTGGGGACAGTGAAGCGGAGACAGAAAGAGCACAGACTTTAAACACCAGATCAAAGAGAGGGACACAGCACACAACAGACCCGAAGGCCACGATGAAAAACTCTGTCGCCTGCACGGAGAATCAATCTGGCAACTGGCACAAACACCTTCAGAGACTTAAGATTCACTTCGGCCCTCTTTAAAACTGTTTTGATTGTACATGTTTTTGAAAGACAAGCCATTATATTGTCATATCTTTTTTTTTTTTTTTTTTTTTAGACTGACATTATAGAATCATCAAACGCAGCTTATTGTTTTTCTAAACATGCAATGTGTGGTAAGACTTCACAAGGAGAAATCCTTGTGTTGCACGGGTAGTGATGATATTTCAAGAAAAAAAAATAAAAAATCCTTGCAACTCCCCTTTATCCGAATTGTCTGATGTTTCTTATATTGTGCGTTTAGTTCAAAACAGGTCGTGAAGGCAAGGGTGTGCCCATGCCAGTGATGGCTGGAATTGAACGGGGCTACTGTGATAAGGCCTCGGCCAGCCTAGTTTGGCATAAAAAATTGGAAACAGGAGTAAATATCCAACCTAGCTGTCAAAAAATGCATCTTTCCAACACCAAAACTCACTAATTAAAGTCGAGAGGAAATGAAAAATTGCGTTTCAACCCTTTTAGATCACATCCCCGGTTATACTGTGCACCTATCTAACAATATATGCCAGAGAAATTACAAAAAAATCTATGTCTTTGTTTTTCTATATAAAAATCCATCAAATATGACGTGTGCATACATGCAAGCTCGAACCAACCGATTTCAACAAATAATATCACGACATCCGCCCATCTATCAGACTTCAACTTTCAGCAGTTAGCTACCTAGCGACAACGTACGTCGGTTATGACACGCCCACTTTTCAACGATCAAATCAAATTCCCCCCCAACGTTATATCCCGCCGGGCCTATCCTGTTTCACTTGGAGATGCGTCATGTTACGGATGTTAGATACTCTCGAAATGCTGTTTCATCTCGACTTCAACATGTTTTATCTCCTTTGTTTAATCCATACACAAACAGATGAAAAAAAAATGGCAATATGTGTTTTTAGAAGGAGTTACTAAAATGCTGGAATTACTTCTCGATGAACAATAGCTTATGCATCTGCCCAGCGCTTTTATTCAGTATCTCCTCGCTACAGCCCAGGTTGCTAGATACGGCAATGAGCACAGATTTGGTGTAGGTCTCGGTCGAGGAACGATGGCTCCAACCTCACTGTGGTATAAGGATTCCAGGAAGTTTCCGTAGAATAGGTATATCCACAATAGGGAGCACCTAGAATAACAACTTTACACAGTGATGAATTAACTGCAAAGTTCCTTTCAGAATGATATACTCAATAAACATTCTTCATCTAAAGCTGTTAAATAATAAACGTCAGCTTTTATTGTGCACTGTCATTCTAATCAATTGCCTGAATTATCCTGTATGAATAATGCACTACATTTGGGTTAATAACAGCTTACCCCACTGTGTTGACAGAGCCACTGGAGGGAAATCATAAATGACAGACTGGATACTCTTATTCGTGACAATTAAGTTCCAATTTTCTGAACAAAAGGACGATGGGGAGAATGAGAGAGCTAAGGGGGAATAGCCAATGCCTGATTGTACCAATGAAATATATTTTAAATGCCCTTGTTAATCTCCCAGTATAGAGAAAGAAAGGACACGGTCCTCATTGGGTGGCAGACGGAGAGCCATAATGAGAGAGCACGGAAGAGATAAATATCACACAGAGAGAGGCCATCTTTAGTTAAATGCAGGCTAAAAGAATCGGAAATCCCACAGCAATGACACTTAATATGCCACATACAGGGTGGGTTAATGACCAGAGCACGGGGGGGGGAGAACAAAACCAGATTTAGACTGCGATTTAAAACCTCCTCTCTGGTGATGTCAGACTGTGAGACCGCATCATCCCACAAATCCAAACATGGCAATTCACAAGCTACGACACGGGAACATGGATAAATACTGTGGAAAAAAATCTGAAGTGAATTTAGTGCCTCCGTGGAGCTGTCAAGTGTTGGATGTTGGAGCTTAACGCAAGTCTTAAAACGCAACAGTGTGATGGAGATTTGAAGGAATACTCTGACTTTGTATTTCAGGGGTTAGATGAGAAGACGGGATACCACTCTTAGTATTCGTGTGGTAAAATGTGTACCTGGAGCAGAGAAACAACTAGCTTGGCTCATTTTGAAGGTAACAAATCCCGCTAGCGGAAACTCTAAAACTCACTAATTAACTTGACAGTTAGCTGTTTCGTGGGGGTGTCATGTGCTGGACCACTGCTTGGCTGTAACCAGTAACTTCCTGGAGTCTTCACTGACTGGGAACTTGTACTGATCGAGAAAATGTCCGGCACATAAACTCCAGTAATTGTCATTTTTTTTACTTTGGCCTCTAGATTAAACAATCTAGAATGAACCAGAGCAAGGCTAGCTGCTTCCCCCTATTTTCAGTCTTTATGCTAACCTAACTTTCCTAACTACTTATTTACGTATAGATGTAACAGTGATATCGATCTTTTCATCTAAAGCTGCATTCACGTGGATTCCAGCAAGCGGTAGAAGGCAATCTGCTGTGACTTGTAAATTTCCCCACTGTGGGATAAATAAAGTCTATCTTATCTTATCTTATCTTATCTAACCTGCATAGCATTTTAGTGGATGAGGACAGGACGGTAAGAGATTACCGGCAACGTTAACGGTAGACAGCATTGTTAAAATGTTTTAACTTTTGGTTGTCCTCCCCGACGAAATTCACAGGAAAGGATACTCAAGTGCAGTTCTCCATTCACTGTCCATGTTAATGTTAATTCATGTTTGACCTTACATCATGGAGGGAATCCATGTGAATGCAGCATAACTCTTGGCAAGACAGCAAACAAGTATATTTCCCAAAATGTCCCAAAACGTTTTCGTTGTGAAGAAGGTTTCAAGCCTTTGTAACTAGATCAACATAAACTAAAACCAAAGGGTGCCTTAAGGGTACAGAAATCATATTCATCAATCTAAAACCTGTGGTATGCTTTGAAAATGAGCTCTCAGTAATGTATGCCTAATTTGTTGTAAATGGGTTTAAACACTCAAAAACACTACTGTGGTCTGTTAATGGCCCTAAGCAAAGGCACATGAAGGTGGTAACATCACTAAACTGGAAGCTACGTGGCTGACGCAAAAGCTCTTGTTTTAGATTGATAGAACAACAAGACAATGACCCCGACAAGGTTAAGTGTTCCCATTGACTCTTAACTTAAAACTTCTTCGAGCTGATTCATACTGCAACCCAACCAGCATGTACATTCTCAACAAATGTCAAGGAGTTCATTGGTTTGTGGGGGGAAAAAAAAAACAGCACAAAGGCTCAAGTGTTCAGTCTGCAACAACAAATTATTCAGACGTTGTCTCGCCAGCCAATCACTGCGTTGCAATTCAATGCCAAAGATTTTTCTATCTATTGCCAGAGTTTTTAAAACGATTGCTTTATAACAATATCTGCACATTGCAACTACAGCATGGTTATGGTTCGAGAAAAATTGTGGTTAAGGCAAATCCATGACGGTTAAGGTATGTTAAGGGTTGGGCAAAGCAACGGAAACACAAGGTTGGGCAAGTAACTCAAAGTTACGTGAATATCATGGTTGCAGTTAACAAAAGAGAAAATGTTAAGTGAAGGGACACAAACTCCAGTCTCCTGCATGAAACCCCAACCACCACACGTTTGCTATCTACCTTCCTGACATCGAGCGCATTACAGTCATACGTTGGCACTAAACGTTAGCATTGGGCATGAACTATGAGATGTCTTATCTGTTGCCAGTATTGCCTATTCATCTGGCTAACGCGTGCGTTTGTTTTGGAAGTGGGTAAAAGAAAGAAGCAACAAAGCCCTTTGCGTAAGACTCTGCATGTCTACTTTGACAACAAACAAAAACGCAATATGCAATCAATGTGACCGTAGCGATTACCTAAAAACTTAAGCCTAAGCTAGCCAAGCTAACGTCACCTAAAGCCTAGCCTCGTTTGCATGAGGAAGTACAATGAAGACTTGGAAACATGGGAACTGAATAAACCTCCTATTTTCAGGTTTTAAAGGAGTTTCTATCTGAAATTTTATGAGTGAGCAGATGAGACTTTTTTGTTTTGAAACTCTGAAATAATATAAATGATGAGTGTTCCAGGTTTTTTAAAGTATTTACCCTTGGGAACCGAAAATGACAAGGGATAAATGTCACCCCTGCAGATAACACACATTAAACATGAACCTGTCTTCTTCGTTATTCTTTACGTCATCAACTTAAGCAACAGACAAAACAATTTTCCTCATTCATCGTGTGAAGGTAAACTTCAAAGGGCACCTCCAGGGCTATTTCCTGGACTCCTCCAGTCCACATTTCACCGGGGATCCTAGTCTCCCTACCAAGGGAGTCCTTTAGAACAAGTTCCCGCTGCTCCTGTCTTACCCCATCCACAACCACGGACAGGTTTTCCTTTGCAAGTACTGGTGTTTCTTGAAACGCTTTAACCCAGAATGGCGTTACTGATGCTGAAGGACATGCACATGTACGTAATAGATGTAGAACACGTATCAGAGATACAGGGTGAAATGTACTTACGTGGATTTTTTTGTGTGGAAGGTAGATTATATCCCATAGCCCTTGATCCTTATGTGAGTTAAGGTTATGTTGGTCCACACTTTCATCTCCTCAGAGGACATCTCTCGCCACAACTGTATTTTGGCTTCTTTGCCAGCCAGGTCTGTCGGGATGGTCTCCCCTATGTAAAAGTGAATAAATACTATTTAGTTGAGAGATGCACTGCAAATGGCCTGCACTTCTACCTGCTCTTCTCAAAGACAGAGACCGCTAACCCTCTTCAGCGCTCTCACCTGTTTCATGCATTGACTATTGGAAGAAAATGCATTGCAACTCTTTCTAACTGTTTTCTGTGCCCAGGGCACAGTGCAACAAGGATGTGGCCCGCGTGAATCAGGGAAGACAATCGGCAGGCCGAGTGGCTGAGTTTATTGCAGCCTCAAAGGTCAAGGAAAGGATGGAGGTGAGAAGAGAAAAAAAAAGCGTATGAAGTCCGTTGAGGCCCGAAACCTGTCCACCCTCATGGGGACTGACTGTGTGGAGCTGTAGCCCCCCCCCCTAGCGCGTTGTATTACAATTGTGTACGTCAACATGATATGCCGCGATCTCAGTTTCGGTAGTTAGATGGATCGCTCCCAAGTGACAGGCCTGAGATCTGGAGTGGAGGCGCGGGCAGGTGCACTTTGAGGACCCGTGCACCAGTCAAGACAAACATTGTTCCCATGAGTAGGGAGTAACACTAGCCTTGTGCTGTCCCTTTAAGAGAATCACAGAGTCACGCTGTTCTTAGGCTGGAGGAAAACGTGCGCTTGTGTTGGACTGTGGGCATTTTATTATCAAAAGTTGCAAAACTGAAGATGGACTTGTTTTTGGCAGTTCATTTCGGGGGTGAAACACGTGACAGTATTGTCTGAGGGATGTTAGATTTACAAAAAGACATCAAGCGCAGTCACATGAGAGAGAGAGGGAGAGAGAGGGAGACCAGGGCACAAAAAGGGAGGGAGATGTCACCCTCAACCGAAATGAGAGAGGAGATTAGAGGGAAGAGAGGGAGAGTGAGGGAGAGGCATCGCCCCCCAGCCGGAGCGAGAGGGAAAAATTTGAAGTGACACACAGAAAAAAAAAATGTTACCCCACAGCCAAAGGAAGAGAGAGGGGAGTCAAAGGAAGCAGCTGAGAGTCAGAGAAAGGCAGAAGGAAAGTTGCCCACAGCTAGAGGGGAAGTGGGGCTTTGAGAAACCAACGGAGGGTCTAAGTGACTTCATCAATCACTGCAGACAGCTCAGTGAGAGACAAGGAGGGGGGGTGCATAGTTAGACTTGGGGGCACTCTCTGACCACTTGTGTTAAAAAGCACAGTGTTGTTTTGCTGTTTTGCGGCACCCTGGGAAGCTTCCGCTCAAAGGGCCGTCGGTCGGTTCTGCTGGTTCTGCACAGCGGACCTTTCCGTCGGGGGTCGCCGGTGGCTGTTTCAAGTGGGGAAGCGGAGAGACGCGCACCTCAGAGACTGCTGGGAGTTTTGTCAAATGCGGACAGGCAGGTGGCGTCTGACGCTGTGGTTTAGGTTGTCTACCGAAAAGTTAAACAATCAAAGAAAGTCATTAAGTGAATTCGCTTCATCAGGACTGCATGGGCAGCGCTTACGTTGCCAGGTCACTGACACAAATCTGATCAAACACCTCCTTCTTCCACCCACTTCAAACCAGTGGGACGGGCACAAAGGAGAGACTCAAATACGGACATCTCTCGCGTGAGACAACCGAAACTGCTCTGACTTCGGCTCATGTTCATGTGTGTTGCCATCACTCATATTAAGCTGATTTACAAAATGTGTTTTTGGGGTTTTTTTTTCAGCCTGGTTATGCCAGGTGCTTGTGCTCCATTGTAAATTAAAACTCTGGAACCACACATCATTGTGAATATATGAACTGCACTGCTATGAGCAAATATGGCTGTTATGTGTATTTCTGTTGTATAAGTATTGCGGACATACGGCCTCAGGTGTACTAATGTAAGAGGATGTTGATGGATGGATTTTTAAATGCACATTTTGACGCGCCGCGCGGATCGATGCATTTGATTTGAACTGTCGAGAACATTTTCGGAAGTTCTTGAGTCCTTGAGTCAGTCAGTAAGTCAGTCACTCAGACTTTGAACTTCTCGGAAAGGTGCTTTACAATAAAAAGTGACTTCACATGTGACTGACAGACGGATACGTTTGAAATACAGTCTAAGCAGTAAAACAAGGGGAAAGCTAAAGCATGCACAGTTTGAGGTCAAATTAAAGACTAAAGGTCTGAGACTACAGTTCTATACAACAAAATAGATCAAGTGTACAGGTTTCAAGTTCCAATTCAAAGACGTCCACGACCTCACTCCCTCTCAGATCCTCTAAGCTAAAAGCTGCCTCACCAGAGGATTTTGTCCTGCTCTTCAGACCGACTAAAAAGGCCAGTGCCAGAGGACCCGAAGGGACATTTTGGTCCACGCATCAAACGCATTTTGCAGGACCACGTAGTGAATTTTGAAAAAAATTGACACCAAAACAAGGCGTGTCCTCTGCTTCCGGTCCTCGCCAGCACTCGCTTGCAACTTTAATTTGTGATTATTGTTGTTATGCAGCTCTAAGTGACACCGTGCTTGTGAGGGTGTGTGCTGCTCTCCTTGACCTGGCCTGCTGTAATCCCTCACCGGCTGGCAGCTGAGTTCAGACAGGCTGATTCTGGGGCAGACCTCTTGGGCTGCCTCCCTCACGGCTAAAAGCCATCTTCTCTTCAATCGTCACCTCAAAGCACCTCGATCCAGCCTTCAAAAGCGCTCCCTCGCTCTCTCTTTGTGTGTGTGTGTGTGTGTGTGTGTGTTCATGTCTCTCTTTCATCTTGCTGTCTTCTTACTTTCTCTATTTGTGTCTCTCCCTTTCTTTACCTCAGGGTGACTCTTAGTTTGGCTGTTTTTTTGCTTCTTTCTTTCATTCATCTTTCCCCTAAAGACTGCAGTAGTGTACTTTGTGTACCTCTTTGTGGCTCATATGCGGCCAAGCCAAATGCTGAAATGTGATTGGTGGTGTCAGCCTCAACATCTTGAATGCCAAATAGATAACTGTCTTCACTAAATATAAATTGGTCCTGATAAAAGCGTATTTGGAGTAGGCCGGCGTTGGAAAGTCCCTGTGAGTAGAATTTCTATGTGATTATGGGATGTTTCAAATTATTATGATGGCATAAATCAGAAATTAATAAGAACTGGTGCACTCTGTGTTGCTTTCAGCACATTCATCTCAGTGAACCGAGGTCAGAGTAGCTTCAAAGTTGGCAGCTCTAACATTATTTTATTAAAATACAGTGTCTCCTCTAGGATTTGCTCCAGCGGCATGAGTTTTATTTTTTGCGCCGACTCGAGAATGGCTATCGACATATGTATTTGTATATTTGACGATGCTTGGTTTCAACAGGAAACATAGCCTAGCAAAAACCCTCGCCATCTAGGCATAGCCCTAATGTTACATTCATTAATAAATCGTGAATTAGATCCGATATTTGCTGCTGACGTTTTCCACCTCCGGGACCACCCCCAATACGCCCACAAGCGGGGACATTGTGACAACAAAAGTGATGTAACGTTCAAGTTCAAACTCATGGCTTTCGGTGTGTGTGTGTGTGTGTGTGTGTGTGTGTGTGTTGGCACCATAGACTGTATATAAAGATGGACGACATGACAGCTCCCCAAAAGTGAAGCCAAAACGTCTCGATTGCCCCCCCCCCCCCCGACTCGAGAATGTAATTGTGGCTGGCTGCATAAACCCCGCTGGCTGCATAAACCCCGCCCCCCTCCATGTTAGCGGATGGGACCAAACTAAAAAAGGTTCACGTCAAATAAATTTTTCCCATTTCAGGTAGTTCTTATCAGAAACACTTGAACAAACATCAGCGTGATATTTTTTTTTTTTTTTGGGGGGGGGGGGGTTGGGCGGTTGTACAGATGTGACCTCAATCCCGCGGGCTCCCCCCCCCCCCGTTCATTACTGCGTAGACTGTGGCTCCAAATGACGGCTCCATTTGGCTCCATTTTTGTACAGTGGGAAGAAATTGGAGACGCGTCACACATCTTTATATACAGTGTATGTATGGAATGAGAGGTCTTAGACCATGCTGCTCTCTAGCTAACTTGACAGGTAAAAGGCTGCCAATCTCTGAACTAATCATGTGACTCTAAACAATCAATGAGAACGCAAACATCTAAAAAAGAAAACAGCATTAGGCTACATTCTACTTAATGGCCCACAGGAGGTGCTAGAACACTTAAACAGGATAACAGAGTTTCGTGGTCCTCAAGATATCTGATCCTTTTTATATATATATATATGTTCTGTCTCTCTGACTATGCAGTAAGCTCAAGGATGTAAAATTGGTTTGAAAAGTGTGTGTGTGTGGGGGGGGGGGGGGCACAATAAACTAATGCAAGGGGTTTTGATACCATTATCTGCATTTCTATATGCTTTGATCACATTCCCAGCTACTTAAAAGCAACACACTATGATTAAGACGGCTATCATGCTTAATTTAATCATTCTGCCAGAAAGGTGGCGAAGCTAGGTTACGATATCATGAGCAAAAATGCAACAAAAAAATAAATAAATAAAAAACCAAACCAATAAAACTTTAGTGAGTATTAGTAATTCTTTAATTATTTTTATGTCGTTATTTACATTTTTAATGCTTTACTGGTTTAATGTATTTTACCAGATGCCACCACACAATGGAGTTAGGTATGTTAAAACATGTTTAAAATGACACATCTTGCTCTTGTGCATTTTTTGCATCTGCTGTCATCTATCGTTAGTCCAAAACTAACGCTATATTACATTACTGTTTCAGCTACCACAGAAGAAAAAAAAACTGCAGGGAAAGATTCTATTTGTAAAGTCAAGTGAGCTGCCAGAGAGAGAAGTGGAGGGCTGCATCCAGTGCTTACAGGGGAAAGGAAAAAAGATAGCAAACGCTGTTTGTGTTGGGCCTTACACCACAGGGAGAACATATTCCACCAGCTCTGGTTGATGTAGATGCAGCAACAAGAGCAGCCAGAAAAAATGCAGGTCAAGCTGTGTGGTAGACCTCGTACCTCTGAATGAGGATTTTAACCCACACCAGAGAGAGATCAGAAGAAGGAATACATCTTCAGATGCAAAAGAGTGCAGTCAACTGGAAAGGCGGGTGTTACATCAGAGGAAACAGCAAGCAGTGATGAGAAGACTAAACGTTAAATTCAGGTTAATGGCCAGACAGAGAGAGAGAGACATTCAAGTGAAAGGGTTACAAGAAACTACGTCGGCAGAGATGAAAACATAATACTTTAGCTGGGGAAAAAGACACCATCGCCAAAAAAAAATAAACAAAGTGCAAAGAAGAGTTCTAACAAAGCCCCTCACTGAGCTCCACGCGCAGTATCAAACAGAGGTGGGACAGCATCCCTCATCGTCTTACAAACAATTGAATTTCCTGAGACAGACTGTGCTGAGGTTTCCTGAGAGCAGTGGGAGCAGGTAACGTCAACAGAGAGGAAACCTTCTCAAGAACAAATCATTGAATCTGAAGCCTTTTCAGAAATCTACGCCTCCAGCACGAGTACAGAAATACAAGCTCGCCAGTTTGGAGGCAGAATAAATGGTCGCCGGTTCGATCCCAGGCACTGACGGGGGGGGAGGGGTACAAGTGTACACATATGGCCTTGGCTTCAGACATGGCGTCTCTCTATCAGATAGATGTCAGCTATCTGTTTGCATGACTTTTTGGACTTTTTCCAGAGACATCCTGCATCGTCTCTGCCGTGTCAATGGACGTGCATGTATTCACTCATTGTCATATGCCACAAGACCACTCAAACACTTTTACATTCCCATTCAAAAAGTAAACCTCCTTTCTTTGAGTGATTGCAAAACTGCATGCTGTTGGAGACCGAAGAGTGCGGACGTCTTGACTTAAGGTTTTAGATGGTGGTGGGCAGGGTGAACATCTAATCTACAGAGACTTTAGCTGAACCGCGAGTGTCTCAATGAAGGACGTTAATTGGGAGTTTTATGAAAAGGTCAGCCGTAAGGCCGGGTGAGACGAAATGGTAAGCCAACTCGAACCGCAATCCCTGGTATAACATCGCAGGTCTGACAAGGATGAGTTGAGGTTATTCCTTCTCTGCCACAGACTTCTACAACGTAGATTGCGGGCAGCTTGATTCAAGTTCTGCACCGCTAAAGCCGTGGCAAGGAATTAGCTGGAGAAGGTCACGTCAATCTTTTTTTTTTTTTTTTTTTTTTTCCATTTAACCTTTATTTAATACTTGGAAAACAGTGATTGATGATGTTTTCCGGGAGTGATGAGATCACAAGCACGAGGACTGGTACCCAAGACGGCATCGATTGATTTGGATGTAGGGAGAAACAGAGAGGCACGCATGGATGGCTCAAGAAGACAGTAAAAGTCCTTTAAAGATAATAATGTTGAAAGGGTAAGGCTGGCGATATTCTATGGTTTTCTTATTGTCAACACATCCTATGAAAAAACAACAAAGTGTTAAAACCTACCCTGTCTGAGACAGTCTGCCCCAAGCCCATTGGCTCTTACTGAAAATGTAAATCTTTTGAAATCTTCACTTTTTAAAAAGCCTCAGTCATTCCCTTAAGCGGCAGGGCGCTATAGTTTTTAGCACTCGGCTCTAAAGATTCCTGTTGTCTCCCCACAGCGTTTCTTGATTTGTAAATGTCACTTGATGTATTTGGACCTGAGGCGCATTTCCCTTACTGTTTCATTCTCAAAAGTATTATTGTCCTCCTCTGCCCTGTGCCAAGACATGTAAAACAACACTGCTCTCAAGAGAAGAATATACATATCTTGAGAATATCAAGAGAATATGAAATGTTGTCACAGGTTAATAAATCAGCTTGTGTTTGAGATACGAGGGGGGTGATGAGTAGGTGCAAGGAAAAGACAGGCAGAGAGAAAATGGAGGCAAATGGGACAATGTATATATTTTTCAACCTACAGAAACATACCATCTGCATTGTCAGAATATTCACTTCCCTCTCTACTCCACCATGGTATCAGCATACACTAAATGACGTATAAGACAGGATGCAAGAAGCACTACCTTTAAACAACAAACTCAAAATGCATTTAGCGATACTTTGGAGTGTCTGAACAAGCCAGTTTAAAAGTAATGCCCACATGGCAAACAGCACAAACAAGTGGGCCGGAATCATACTGTAGCAGCACGTGTTACAGAAGCCCCATTTCAAGCTTTCAATCATTCTTGCACTCTCAAACATCTTGTCAATTTATAAAACAGTTTGCATCCAGAATATTGTTGCTGTTCGTTTGCGTGGCGTGACTTTTCCACTAGGTGGCGCTAGTAAATCTTGGAGGGTTATCCGCCGCACTGGAGGGTAAATGTTTATACCAAAATCATCATCATGCAATAAAAACAACTAGGCTGAGAATCTCTGTCACATACACTATTTACAACCACGAAATGCAAGCGGGCTAAGAAACTATAATAAACCGAACAACTTGAGCAGTGTTGCCAAGTAGGTTCAAAAACATCATTAGCCAGAAACGAATATGAATACCGAAAAAAATAAGAAAATCATCCGCGCGATGACAAACCAGGCCAAAGTTTTGTGAGCCCACCCAAGCTAATTTTTACCATCCATCCTTTAGCCGCCCAATGTGGGTAGAAAATCACCCTCATCTCTGGCAACATTTCTGGGGCAATCAGGCAAAATGTTGCAGTTCATTTCGGCATGCGGTGTCAACCAATCAGGGGCCACCAGGAAAAGCCAAACATATTACACACACATGGCGCTTTTTTCATTGCTCATCGCGCGTTTCCGTAGTAATCGACGATTTTATGTGAGAGTAACAACTGAAATTTACATACAGAACGACAACCAAGATAGGGATTTTTCATGAAAAAATATGTATTTCGCAATTGGAATTGCAGGAGGGGGGAGGCTCCCTTGATGGACCACACGCCCCTGGGCAATACATTTATCAGGATTGGATTCTCCTCCTTCCGTCTGATATCTCTGGGTTCCCGTCACTGATATAATGCAAGCCAGCACCTCAAAAACTACTGAACCCCACCATCTGGAATATTCTCAACGAATATGACGCGTGGCATGGCCGTTCTATTGGATTGCGCCCCATTTCACAGGTGTTCGTGGTCTGTTCACCCCTGCATGTGGAGTGTTCTGAGTTGCACTGATTAACTGAGCGAACGGCGTCATTGATCGGATAATACGCTTTCACTTCAATTTAAATTTGCAAGCACATTCGCCCATTTGTCACCAATCAACTGAATTATCAGGCGGTGCGTTTATAAAAATAGAGTAATCACACTATATTTATTATCAGGCTGTTGCTAATGGTCACATGGTCATGCTCAGGCAAATTTAGTCAGGAGTTGTATTGCCGTTTTTGCCCATTGCTCTGCAACTGCCTCCCACGAAATCTGTCTGTTACAACTGAAAGGCCCACATTTGGGAAATAGGTTAGCTGATAATAATATGCTGCGTGTTCATATTCATTAAAATCATGAATGCTCTGTGTTTTTGACAAATACTGGACTCATCTTTAGGAGGCTCTCTCACCTGATCTACTTCAAAAGTCTTCTGTCGGCATGAAGTACATGTTTATCCTTAAAATCATTACACAATAAACACGTGGGCTTAATGGAATGCTTTTGCACCTCTGTCTCGTTCCCTCTATGTGTCTTTATGTCCCTCAAGGTGGCGATCAGACCTGGTTGTTACCCAGCATCACACTGTAAGAGTCTGCCAACAGGCCCTGGTGCTCAGTGCCAATTGACAGTAACTGAGTGACTGAGGGAGGAGAAATCAAGTCTAAAACAATTATAACAGGATGGGGGCCAAGTGGGGTGTAAAATCATGTTGTAAAACCCAGGTCTAAAACACTCAGATTGTAAAAGCAAACTAAATTGACTGGAAACCAAACAAACAGAAAAAGTCAGCCATCCTGCAAAAACACTGCATAATAATAAACCTGGAAATAACACGTCTTTCAACAGGTACATACCATATTATCAAGAAATGTTTTGATTGAAAAATCTAGATATGACGAGCAACAATAAGTAGAAGAAGAAAAAAAAAATATATATATATATTTCAATGATAAAAAAAATAAATAAATGTAAGTAAAATATAAAGTTGTTTCTCAAGCTTCAGTCTGTAGCATATGCGATCCTATATCCTTAAAGGACATGTTCACATGTTTTCAAGGCCTTTAAACAAGACATAGGCATATGTGCGTTGAAAGAGTTATTGGTCGCTGCCATCATTCGTGAGAGTACTGGCAATTAAAACATCCCTTCCAATGTAAGTGATGGGGGTCCACAGTTCTTGTTCCCAAAGTTCAGCTCAGCTAACATTATGGTTCAGCAGTCTGAGTTAGACATGGGTATCTTCCGAATCTTACTTTTTAGGATACAATTCCAACTTACAGTAGAGTTACAAGGGGATGTGTTCATGGACAGTATGGACATGAAGAAAGATTACATCGACACCTGGCTAAGGGCCTTCTCCGCGCCTCCATCCACTACCAGAAGAAAGCCGGCGACCAACGCCACACCCCAGCCCAGTGCCACACTACTGCCCAGGGCAGGAGGTCTGGCTGTCCACGCTCAATCTGGGGTTTCAATGCAAGTCACTCAAATCTAGTTTGAACTTTTTTTATATATTGTGCTCACATGCAGTGCATATTCCTTAATGTGTGTTTAAGTTACCACATAAATGAAGTCTTATTCCAGCATATGAGTTCTGGTTGCACCGGATTTAATTGGAGCTTGGGTGAGGGTGTAACCTGAAGGGATCAGAACAGGGGCCCAACAGCAGGTTAACTGCCAGGGAGAGTCCACCGGCTCTGCTGGTAGACATAAGAAGCTGAAGTAGAACCAGAAAATAGACTTGAAATCTACGGACAGTGGGAAAATGTGAGTCCTTTGTGGCACTGTGGGTAGTTCTTAGACTGATATCTTGCCGTATTGGCTCTTTGATAAATAACTGTAGTTAAACTGGTCACTGGTTCATTCCACAACGCGTGACATTTCTCAACAAGCGACTTCTGCATCAACTCAAAACCCCGGATGTCCACTAAATCACGAGCCGCCCGAGATGTCATTGCTGCAATTCTCATCGGCCGACAGTAACTTGATCAAAGAGCTCATTTGCCAAAGAGTCATTTGCCGAAATTACTTGGTGCTTCTGGGGCGTTTGTTCAAGCATGCAGAGAGGAGTCATATGTTTTGATCCGTGTTGCGATGAGACCAATTAATGAACTTAATAATCAGCTCTCATCAAGTGTTAGTGTCAAACGAGTCAACGGGGGGGGGGGGGGGTTCAGGCAGGAAAGGAGCATTGTTGTGGGTGTTTGTAGAGTCCCTGAGAAGCCCTCAACTTAACCTCAGTCTCTCTCTGCATTTTATAGATAATAAGTGCATGTACTGAAGCAAAGCGGTTGCTGGGTGCTCGGTTACTGCATCTTTGGTAAATAAAGGCCAAATAGGTTGGAGTCCCAGGTGGGACTCGACTAAATATTAGGTAACCTGATAGAGTACGGTCTATTTCTGGGACCCTTGACGAGTCCCTTGACGAGGACAGCCCAGCAAGACTAAGCTGTAGCATATGTTTTTAGGCCGCATGGGATGGGACCTCAATATGACTTTCAGTGCAGACTCATTATCTAATTAGCCGGAGGTGTCTGGAAGCAGGAAAATCCTCCTACAAGGGCATCTCAGACAAAATACCTTGGACTATATATTTTTATTGCATAAACCTCAAGTGAATTGAATTCCCCCATAAATACTTGTGAGCTGGATACAGTCCGCATATATGGACATGGAGAGTCGTCGCGCGTAGGGGCCCGGTCATACATTTTGGGCTGCATGCAAACAGTCCACAACATCACGCTTCGACTCTTCATCTATTGATTTCGCGCTTCATTCTCGTTACAGCACATTTAGGTTTGTAAACCAACCTGGAAGTTAGCTGTTGTCAACTAAAAACACACGGAAGACTCAAATAAACTTCAAAGCATTAAATGCTATAAAATGTATTTGAAAGTAATGAATACAATACGAAAAAAATATAGATGTGGTTGGCCAATTTGCAACACAAACGGTTTAAAAACAGGTCTGGTGAAGGGCACATAATGACTTGTTGAGGACTTGAAGCACAGTTTAGGGCTTGGACCGGACCTGTTGGTCTTGACTCAGGACTAGAGTTGCTTCTCTTGACCAGGGACTTCTGACGCGTGGCTTCTGAAACAAGCAAAATACAGAATTTAGATTTGAACTGAGAAGTTATGAAAGAAAACAGTGTGTATTACAGGAACAGGTCATGGACATGTTAGCCTATACAATGTCTTCACAAAATTTTAACTCATTAGACGATATTTGTTGCAATATTGCAGTAATATAACACAACTGCAAACTTACGTTATGTTAACGCTCTACTTTCCAGTATCTAGAATGATATTAGATATAAAGTATATAACAATGGGTGCTGTAAATGGAAACATCTTGCTATTATGGTTTTTGTCAAAAACAAAACGGATAAATGGGCTATTCCAAAAGACCCTTGAAGTACCATTACCGCAAATGACACGTAAACACTTTCTCAGTACAGATTCTCGTGTGTTTGTTGACCTGCAGAGTCTTAGAAAGCTCTCCCTCTTCCAACATCTGTAGCTGTGGAGAAGTCAAAATGAGTCATTAGTGAGCTATTAATGGCTGTCCATCATCCGGAAGAGTCCTGGGAAAAGCTTTATCCTGTAGTTTTTAATGGTGTCAGGACCCACAGAAAGAATCAATGTTGCTCTCTGGGACATAAATCCCTCTTGGCATTTCCACAAATGTTTGCTTGCTTTTTATACGACAGGACGTTGTAATGGGCCATTTACTGACTCCCATACTGAGTCATTTGACTTCGATGAAGAAAAATGCCATACACACCTTTATTCATTTTTTTCCAAATCATGTGCTTCTTTCCGTTAAATTCATAGCGGAGGAGAGGAAAAAGTGAAATTGGAGAATGACATGAGAAAGGTTAACACGATGCCCCCCGGCACATTGTGAACACAGTTCACTGAGTCACCAGAGCAGAAAACATCTTTTGAGAATGTGAAACTTTTTTTCATACCCGATGTATTTCAGTGCTGTCGAGTGACTTTTTCAATGCACTGAAATGAGTTTCAAGAGTTATGGCACAATTGTGGTCTATTATTTTGTATACTGGAGGGAGGAAAAGACTATGATACCAAAACATCAAAACCTCAACAGAAAAGCCCAGCATTATGGGAATATACATATATTCACTTTCTTGTAGAGAGCTGGACGAGAAGATCAATATCACTCTCATATCTGTGCCGTAAATATGAAGTTTGGCAAGGAAAAACATGGGGGGGGTTCGGTTCCTGCAGCTATTTCTTGGCCAGGCTAAGCTAATCATCTGCTGGCTCTAGCTTCATGTTTAGCTTTATATTTAGCATAAGCCTATACATGCTATGGTAATGACCTTCTCTTTTAATTCTCAGCAAGAAAGCAAAGAAGCATTTTCCCCAGTATTATTATTACCAAATTCCTCCAATGGATCTATCAAAGAGGAGATAAAGGGATGGAAGCCTAATGTATATACCGTATTCTCTCAAATAAAAGCTGGTAGTCAAATAAAAGTGGAGTCTCAAATAATGGCCAGGGGTGTGAACGCCATGAACAAATAAAGCCCGGCCCCAAATACAGGCGGGGGAAAAAACAAGGGTGGAGAAATAAACTTCCGGTGCCTGTCATATAATGTGCATGCCAACTAAGCATAATGTACATTTCCATCGCTTTATATTATAATCATGCTATTATCATCACATCTAAAGAGTTATTTTCGCATGTGAGTCATTGCAGGTGTCTGTGTTTTAATTCCCAGCCAGCACTGTATTTTGTAGCAACATACAAGTGTTAGGCTACTAGATACTGGCTTCACAAGAACGTCCTAAATTCAGTCATGATCATCCGCAAGCAGCCTTTCCAGTTGTCAATTTCATTTCTTCTGATGTGCATCTTGGCTGGGATTTTGAGAATCATTGTTCCGTTAAGAAAAGTGTGTCGGGTGTACTTGCTGCGCTGACAAATGTCCCGAGCTGCCTGCTACAGTTAGAGATGGATTCTAAGCCTCCATAACAAGCAAAGATGGAGTGAACCCAAAGTCAAGTTTCAAAACACCCCCCCCCCGACATTTATTGTTCATGTTTTAGGTGAGTGAAAGCCCTCTTCTGTTTATTTCCATTGCATCCGAGCTGTTTCATATAACACAATAACACAGCCAACAACCGGGTACCTCAAGTGAAGCTTATTTTTCTGTGCCAAATAGTTTTTAGGATGGATTCAATATTGTAGTACTTGAGTAAAAATACTTATTTCCACCCTTGAGGTGTACCTCATCTCTTCCTCCCTTAGAGGCTCTAAGCTGTGGTCTTTATGAAGTCGGGACCTGATGATTTGAATTGATTCACTGTGACACTTTTGACATTTCCAGGCTACTGATCCTCCCTGAGCCATGCTGATCTGTTGTCAATGAGGAGGCAGACAGGAGAGCTGGGAGTCTGGTACCTCTCGGCCTGAAAATACCCGTCTCCCTCTGAAGCCAGACCTTGGCACGATCGATCTGTTGCTCGGCATGGATGGCACTGAAGCAGTGTGTTCCCTAATCTCTGATTCATTATTCGATTGAACCTTATTTAGAGAAATACCTTGACATTTTGATTTGTTGTGTGTGGTTTTCTGGCTTGTTTTTTTTTTTTTACATGCTGGCAGAAAGGTGAGGTCATTGGATTTAAAAATATCTTTCCTTACTGAACCAATTGGTACATTCAAGAGAAAAACCAAACCACATGGTGACTCATAATAATACCATATTCCACAGATGAAATACATAAACACTATCTGACATATTGAAAGTAAAAATAAAGTGTTGTGCCTCGCTGCTAAGTAAATAATGTGTGACATTACAGGTTCTACTGAAGGTTATAATTTATGATGCATTTTCATCATTGCCCTCAAGATTTGAAGATACCAGTCTAATTTCCTGTGCCTCTGCTGCCTAATTACATTATATAATGATAGCCTACTTTTGTATCTCCATCTAGGGAAATTAAAGCAGTTATGTACATAAAGTTACACTTGTCCATCCAGACTCTAATTAGCCACAGCAGAAGTTAAACTTTACTCTGAGTGTTGCAAAATGCCCGTGATCATTTCACCCTTTTGTCACGCGTGATATGGGCTATAGCACTTATGCAGCCCTCCCTGGGTGTTACTTTGCACTTATTAGGCCCTTCATTTTGCACCGCGGCCGTTGTATCTTGTAAATACAGAATGACCATCAACCCACGTTTGCTTGGTGGAAGCAAAAACAAAACGCACACTCCCGCGCTGAAGCTGGCCGGAAGCTAATTCCCTGTGGGAGGAAAAAGGCAAAGAGGATGGACATGTGACATTATCTGAAAGCATCGTATAATAACTTGCTGCTTTGAACGTACCTCGATGGTTCAAGTTAGCTTAAATGTAAAGTCATTATGCTAACACCAGTCTTTTCTGATACAGTAAAAAGGGATGTTTTCACCAGTAGTCTTTGTAAGCACAGTAGCAAAACCTAAATCACACAAACTGATGGTTTTTAGCCACGCTACCAGTCGGCTGGAGGGATAGCAATGCCAGTCGTTGGTCGGCTGCTCCATCACTTTGTTCCAGACTGAAATATCTCAGCAACTTTTTAACAAATTGCCATTAACAATGGTCCAAAAAGGATGAATTGTAATAACGTGGCCATCATCAGATCAAAATTTCAGTTAGTCACACACACTTTGGTTTATGACCAAACCGGCAAAACTAGTGGCAGTCCCATCGGCCTCAGCGGTGCTTTCAGTTCAGTGCTAATTAGCAACGTTAGCATGGTAGTGCGCCAAACTTAGTCAACATTATACCTGCTGAACATCGGCATGCTAATATTGTCATTATGAGCATGTTAGCATGCTGACATTAACGGTTCACTCAAAGCACCGCTGCGCCGTTAGCTTTGTTGTAGAATCTTTGTGCTGTTCATCATCAAATCAAACTGTGTGTGTGACAACCTAAAAGAAAGTTACAGATTGTGACCTAAAGTTCACATCAGTTTTACAATAATAAAGCCCATATTGATTGTGTTGAAGGTACATACGCTAGTGGCTGTAAGGTCCATCGTGGCCCTCAAAGGCCTGCAGTAGTGTAGCTACTGTAAGATATAGCAGGGTTAACCCAACGCTGTATGTGATAACAATTGTGTTGAAGTAAAAGTGGGAATCTGTAACCTTCTGGGAATCTGTCACAAAAAAAAATGTGCAGCCTGTATACCATCACAGACAATCTGGTGGTCTGTTGGTGCTGTCCAAGTTTAAATGGAAGTGTTGTCACCTGGCCAGACGTGCCAAGTGTCGCTGCCTACCCAGCTGAAGAGGCAGGTGAGAGGTCAGCCCCTGTCCATCTGGGGAACACGAGAGCAACGAGAGACTTTGAGTAATGCTCTCTCTCTCTCTCTCTCTCTGTCCTCAACAGCCACCGCTGAAGAGTCCTCGATCACGGCGCTCAGCTCCTCCTGTGAGGCTGCTCGGCGGCCAGCTGGGCAGCTCCCAGCTGCAAACTGAGCGGCTGCAACTGTATGAATGTCAAACACAGCGTGGCTCAAGTGCACGTGAATGGTCTGGGAAAAAAAAAAATTCTTCCTTTTTAATAAGCACATTTTAAGCATTTAGCAGAGAGCATTTATTATGCTGAAAGCAAAGATTGTATCCAAACCCTGCATGACGCAGGATAAGTCCACCGCATTTTTGAGGTGCAAGAGCGGTAATAAATCCGAGCCTTTCACAATTCCTTTGTGTTGGGTCATCTCAGTCACTCAGGTAATTCAAAGACAAAATAACAACAATCCACTGCTTTTTATCCCAATGGCTTACTCATGGCAGGCAGGCAATTCTCAGTGTGTATCCTGTGGAGATTCCACCCCACCTGGTGGATGAGGATGTAATTAAGGGCACCGGTCCAGAAAGTGAATGTGAACGTGACGTTGCATGTTATAAGGAGCAGACAATTGGTGTGTTTTATCACCGTGTTTTAAGGAACAGACATTAGCCTCAACCAGTGTGGCAACAAAACCCAAAATAACACATTCACAAACTGAAAGTAGCAATCAAGCAGTGAAATATTTTTCTTCGAATCGCGTATTTGCATTCCCTGAAGGCTGGAATGAGCCGTTTACATCAAAACGAAACACGATTAACTGACGTTAAGTGGGATTCTGTCTTTGCACGCATTACTTTGAACAGTTCTGTAATAGTTTCAGGCAGATTATGCATTGCAACGCTACATTTAAAATAATGGAGCATTTTGGCAAAAAAAAACAAAAAACAAAAAAATCCTCTTTCTGTCGAAAAAGCTTTGTCTCAATAACAGCAGAATAGAGCGGCACGCTTCAAGGGAAACTTTAAGCCGATGTTTCAAGCAGCTTCGTATGATACTGTATGATTACAGTGCGGTTAGCATGAACGAAAGTTTAATTATCAGTTTTGACATTCACCGGGACAACATCCCGTTCCACACATTGTATACCTCTCCCTCCCTCCCTCTGTCAGAATGAGCTGTATTCTACTTACAGTAAACACCAAAGTGTGTGTGTGTGTGTGTGTGTGTGTGTGACAGTATGTTACCTCAGCTCGTCCGGGTTGCAGCAGAGCCTCGAGGCTGTTGTGAGTGGCATATGAAAAGGGAGAACCATCGCCCCCACTGTTACCTGCCTCTGCTTTGAAGGAGGGAATCCTGTGAGATGAAAACACTGGCTGTGCAAACACACACGCACACACACACACACACACTAACAAGACAAACACATACATAGTTATGCTCAGATAACTCTGACGTGCACTTTGTCATCGACACACACTGCTAGACTTGAGACACATATCTGTACTTAGGCATGCAAGCGAATACACAAGCCCAAACACACACAGACACACACACACACACACAATTCATGCATCCAGTTAAACTTGGGTACCCACACTAACTGTGCCTCAGTACATATTTGTAATTGGGTTCACACACACACACACACACAGATACACACACACATTTTGTTTTGTACCTGCGCAAAGCATCTGTTTAGTCACCAGGGTGGGACTTTCATAAATAAATTAAGGGCCAGGCGTTTGTATTTCCATCTCCATCCCGATTGCAGTGGGATGACGCATATTGCTCGTTTAGTCTGCGTGAAGGCGCGCCGACGCCTCACATGAAGCCACCGGAGCACATCACTGAGCTCTGAAGGGAACAGACTGACAAATAAAATGCTACTGTTTTATTCTTCTCTGCATCTGCACCTATAGCACTTTGAGACGACGATGGTTTAATGCAAAGGTATACATGGACATTTATCCAATGGCAAAGACAACTTCGCAAGGGGCACAATAAGAAAAAAAAAAAAAAAAGTCACTCATCCTTCATTCTAATGTTGATCGTTTTGTTGTGTCCTCGCATTACAGTGATGTGGGGAGTTTTTTTTTTTGCTTCGCACGGAATGCAGTTATGCAAGCTTCAAAGTAGCCATGTATTCAATTTACCGTGGATTACCACACAAGTCAAGTCCCAAGTCTTTGAGGACAGGTCCCAGTAAAGTCCGAAGTTCAAGTCTAGTCTTTAGTCTTTAGGTTCAAGGTACATTTATTAGTCACTCTACAGCGCAGGGCTGCGCAATGAAATGAAAGTTGTAGCCCCCTTCACGCTACACACAAACAACGCGCGTACAACAAACACCCAAAGAAGAATAAAAACAATCAAATGCAGTTACTTATATACATATATTATACAAAGGGAGTGGTATGGTAAAGTGCAAAACCAGCATAAGAGAAAGTTCCGTGTCACTTATCGATGGTGGAGTCTCACAGCCTGAGGAAAGAAGCTGCTCTGTAGTCGGGTGCTACGACAGCAGATACTTCTGTAGCGCTTGCCAGACGGCAGCAGGGTCAACATGGGGGGGGTGTATCACCTCTCTGACATCACTGATGCTCGGTAGCTGGGTACCAATGATGTTCTGCCCTCCGGTCCTGGGCCGTGCACATCCCATGCCAGTTTGTAATGTTTCCAGTCGGGATGCTTTCTGTTGCCCCTCTGTAAAAGTGAACAAGAACTTAGCACTTTGCCTCGAGACAGGGCCCTCACCTCTCCATTCATCCGGGCTTTAGAAGGCAAGTCCAAATCAAGCCCCAAGTCAAGTATTTAGGCTTTGGAGGGCAAGGAAAAATCAAGTTTCTCCGGTCTATCAATGCACAATAACCAGAATCACGCCTGGACCTATAATAAGCTTATGTGTATAGGTTAATTCAAAGGCTTAATTTCTCAAATCTGACATTTTCTCAATTTTATTCTGGTGCCAGCAGTTGCAACTGCAAGTGGGCATAAGGTTATGGAGCCGTTGCACGCATACTGGTTATGTTATTCATTATTCAGGACAGTTTGGCCTCGCTCTAGAAAGCAAACCTACGCACAGCAAAGGATTTTCTAAATATTTATGGGTCACCGAGTCAAGCCTCCTCAGCTTTTTTTGCCTTCAAGTCTCAGGAGAGTCTAGTCTCACAGCAGACAAGTCCGAATTATGAGGAAAAATTTCCATTCTTTAGTAAAACAAAAGTTTTCAAGTAATGACTCATTTGTTATATATTCTAACTGGAAACTGTATTCTCTGTATGTGTGAAATTCTATGCTTGTAGACAAATTTCACACTTTTGCATGTACAGCTGCCCCGCTCTGCTCAGCCTGAAAGATTCTCAAGGTTTCGCGAACAATTACTCTGAATTAATTAATTGGAAGTCTACCAATTGAACACTGTCTCCATTTTTCCCATAATGAATACAAATACATACTTTGTTTCCAGTGAACGTCGGGGGACGTTATTCAAAGATTATTCAAAAATTACGGACAGATAAAATCCAGCTGTACCACCCATTAGCAGAAATGCCTTAGCAATTATCGTCCAGTCATTAAAAAAAATAACATATCTTGGCAAGTAAATCCTTGCTTTTGTTTTGTTTTTTTCTATCTAGCTCTTGGTAATTTCCGAGAAGCTTTGATCCAATTGTTGCATAATTTATCACTCTTGATTTGACCTGACGGATGAAACTTGAAAAGTAAGTGCCACAGTAGAAGATAATAATGAAATAAGCAAAGTATAAAGTAACGGACCGTTCGTAATGTGTGCGGATTATGTACATGCATTGCTACTGACAGCTTCAACACACTGAATGTGCTGTTGAAAGTGGTTATGAGGAACAAATACGAGCATTTGTGTTTGTCTCTCAAGAAGAGCCGACTACTATAACAAGAAAACAAAAGGACACAGTGATAGTAGCGTTGTTGCTGCTTCTGAGGTGGAGCATTGCTGGAGATAACTGCAGGCAGTGTGGATGTGTAGATAATTAGGCTTACCACTGGCATGACACATTGCTCATCCTTTGCATACTGGCAGTCTCTAAACACAGTTGCCCTGTAAACAGCTCTTCTTACTGACTGTTAATTCAATGGCTTCTTCCAATACAGTTGGGTTTTGTTTGTTTTTTTATTATTGTTTTACACATTAGTGTGATGCATGGTTTCTGTCCATGTGTAGTTCCAGCAAAACAAATATTATTCCAGCAAAAGTTATTTTACGTTCCTTGCATCCTCCGGGAGAGGTTACACAGTTTGCCCAGATTAGTGAGCAGTCAGGGGTTTTTACGTGTTTGCATTCTGTAGCATAAATATAAGCAGCCCCTGTGCAGATCTGGGGCCAGTTGCTTAAACTTAGTTTAAGACTAGTTTTAGGCCACAGACTGGTCTTAAATTGGCAGATTAGACTAGCCTAATTAAGCCTGTCTGTTGCACGAATATTAAGACTTCATTTGAGGGACTCTTTGGAGCTGTTATTTTAAGCTAAAACAGTTACACAATGTTGCTTTAAATGTAAACCTGGAATGCAGGATAGGTGGACAATAATGACGCCTGGGGCATGATAATAAAGTGATCGGGGTGTAAAGAACTTATTTACTTAGTTACAATTGGTGACGGACAAACGATGGCTGTACACAGATTTATGGATGACATATGTTTACGTTCAGTTCTATTTCAAGTACTTCATTTAAGTTGACCCAACACGAAGATACTGAGATACTGCTTCTTTGTTTTGAATGTGTGTTGTTGTATGTTTTGCTCTGCTTTGTCGGCCTTTGTTTTGTTGACGCGTGAAGTGCATATGGTTTAGATTGTACATATTGGAAAAAAATAAAAATAAATAAAATCAGTATTTATACCCCCATGTGAAATCGAACTGCTTGTAAATAAAAGGTTTGTGCGAGGTGGAGGTCCTGACTTTTCCAAATCTGTGAAACGCAGCCAACTCCCTATAGAGAGAGAGAGAGCTGAATGGAAACATGGGATCTGCGAAACATGGCAACATATGTTCAGCTTGCGTGGAGATGCGTTGGTGCCACCTGTTGAACTACTGCAGCGCATCGTGGGATTTCCTAATTCAATGGGTTCTTCAGTCAGCCGTTTCTTCTAATGATGAGATACGTGAGGGGAGCAGCTTGAGCAGCTTTCTCTGTAACTGCAACACCGCCAACTCCAAACTTCCAAAATCAATGCGTTTATCTGTGTTTTTAGAAATTTAAAAACGAGCTGACGAGCCAAAAACGCATTCATTTTGTCTCTCGAGTGGGATCGTGCAGAGCGCATAAGATATTTTTGGTCCTTGATTCGACGGATCAAAGTGTAAAACGCTGCCAGAATAGTTTTTACACAGTCTTAGCCTTGAGCGATCCTCCGAACAGCCATGCTTGCATGCCTCACACGAACAACCTGAAGCAGTCAAGGATGCTGCGATGCTATAAATGATCACGAATACATGCTATAAATGTTGCAACGGTGCAACACCTGGCCAGTCGTCGGCTCAGGCGGATTGGTCATCTCGTATACATCACGTCTGTCTCGTGCTGTTCAACTACTCATTCCTGTCATTCAAGGTCTTCAGCACATCAGGACTGTCTTATGTGTTGGAGTGGAGTCAGTTCCATATATATTTATATTTTGGTTTTATGGCCAAAATCCATATCCCTTCAACTTGTATCTTGAGCTGTTTTGCATTTCATATATATTTGAGATAATAAATGTACTTATCTGAGCATTATGCGTTGGGCCATGTGTTTGCCTGTGTGCGTGGATGTATTATGTGACAATGGGACCCTGGGCACAGGTATGCAAGACACCCAGACTTTGTGATCATTCCGATCATTTCCACTTCATTGTAGTCATTTTGTGGCCTGGGAACCAGAGCAATCTGCGAGCTCGTGTTTTATTTACTCTGGCAGATACGTCTGCCCCCCCCCCCGTTCAGACAGATTTCCATCTGGCCTGGTTCAGGTCAACAACAACCGTTTATTTAACATTGGGCGGGTTGAGGCATTTTCATAAACAACCAAGATGGCTGCCTCTGATGTGCAACGTTGTGAATCCGCTATTGCATCAGTATTAAACAAACTGGACGGTAGTGCACGTTACGTACATATGTTAAGTGTCGTGCCAAACGTCTGTGTGTGTGTTGTGTTGAACTAGAAGCCGTATTAATTGGATGTTGGAACTAGCTACCTGGCCTAGCGGCCTACTGCAACATCACACGTTTCGTTGCTCTGATCGGTTGATTGGCGTCCAGAGGCATTTTGGGCTGCGCCCGTTGATAACGCTCCTTTGAACCCCTTGGTTGAAGACTAATTTACATTTGCGAATTGCTCTTTGTGGTTCTTTCTGGTCTCTTTTAGGCCTTTTTGTGTCTCTTTGCGCTCATTTTGCATCTGTTTGTGATCATTTTGCATCTCTTTGTGATAATTTCGCATGTCTTTGTAGTCTTTGTCGACGTTCCACTTCTCTTTGTAGATGTGTTGTGTCTCTTGTCAATCAGTCTTGGCTCTTTGGTTATCTGTTCTTCTGTACATTGACGTTGGTATTTTGACTGATAAACTCATGGCCCCAATAATAAATGTCTTCGTTATGGTCTTTGCTCAGTTATTAGGCTTTATGTATGCAGTAGGAGCCTAAAAATGTCCCACCTTGCCATGAGAGAGCTGCATCTTTGCCATGGTGTTGGTGCACTTGTGGCACCCCCTATACAAAATGTTATCAGTATAGGCTTACAAACAGCTTTGGATTCATATTCATCTGTTTCAGAAAATCCCCGCTCATAAACATATGATTCGGCTCCTATGGTCTAATTCATTTTCAGCACAAATGCTTTTCCCATGAATTGCCACATTCATTTAATATAAATAATCCACCTAGAGCAGATTAGCTGAGGGGGTCATTTACACTGTAGTTACAGGTATGTTCTGTATAATAGAAGAGTAAATATTGGGTTGACTGACTCATAGGTACCATGACGGGTGGACTTATAGGAATGCAAGTTAAAAAGAAGGATTTATGAAACTACAATGTGGCCACATGTTGAGCCTTTTTTAGGCCAGAAACTGTGATTCGTATTCAGCCATTGGCTTTTATGATAACGTTCTAATCAGATGGATTAGTTTGTGGACGTCTGTTTGTTCGCCTATACATAAGGGGAGTGTGAAATCGATATCTTGGTTGTGTGTGTGTGTGTGTGTGTGTGTGTGTGTGTGTGTACACCCGGTCTGGGGGGAAAAGCTCTCTCAGTGATCTGTTGGAATGTGTTTGAGGTTTGCCTGCAGGTACAAGTCTGGAGCAAATCACTGGCTCTGTACTCCAAGAATCTGATAATTGGATATCCGAGGAAACCAGGCGGATGAATAATAAATGTACACCAATTGCACAGCCAGCCCCCTACCCCTCTCCTCCAGAACATGATGTGGGTTTAACATTAAAACACTGAAGATGGAGTGGCTGTAGAGTATTTGACCCCCAACATGACAGCACGCCGTCAAACCTTTGACTTTGGCTTTTTGATGTACACTCTCGCACTTCTTTAAACAAAACGAAAAAAAAGTCACTCACCCTTCTCTATGGCTGAATGTGATTCAAACGAGCTCCGTCGGTGGAGCCAGGTATTCTCCGCATTCATTCATTGGGTGTCACAGCGTCCCTAGGCGGCCATTTTGTGACGTCCGATGTAGCCACCTGAGGCCTGGCTCCCAATCAGTCACCATGTAGGGGTCACTCTGCCACCTTTCTCCTCTGGGACCCAAAGCCCTACACGCGGTCCTAAATGTCACCCCCAAAATTATCCATAATATGGTTTCACCCTCCTCAAACACCTTATGTAACTGTACTTGTGAGTACCTCCATGATAACATTCATTTTCTACCATTGTTTTCCCAAGTTTAACCCTCTCCGCTACGTACCAATCTTTAACCATTACCTGAATATTACCTAAATATAGTGAGAAATCTAATTCTAATCCAAGCTCGTAAACGTCATAAAAGTCAATCTCGTGTCTTTTAAGTACAGAATAAAAACGTGATTTGCAAGATAGCCTTCCAACATCTCATAAAAATTGTATCGAATTTGTTTAATCCAGTGGTTCCCAATCTGCGGGTTGGGACCCTCAGAGTGGTTGCATGATAAATTTGAGAGCTCACGAGATGATTAACAGGATAGGAGAAATTGTATTTTCTACTACGCAAATAGGCATTTTCCAGTTGTGAAATACTGGATACTTTAACCCCCGGCGGGCCTCTACATGCACATGCAGCCTGCGACATGGGGCCACAAAGTCTGTTCACAGGTGTTTGGGCAGAACTGCTTTTGTGGCTCTGGAGGGAGCTACGTGATAAATTACCTCAAGTGATGTCACTTGAGTCTGCAGTCTGCATCAGTTGGGGCTGAAGACTTCCAAGTTTGAAAATGAATGAAAAAAAAAAAAAGCTGGGGGGGTGTGGACTTAGAGAGAAGGGAGCTTACCTGCACACCAGTGGGGTTGCCAGGTTTGGTGAAAGCGGCGCTTTCCAGAAAACAAAAACCTGTGCTCGCCTGTTAGCTTTCGCCGGAGAAACTGCACAGAAGTGCTTAACCCCCACGAAAATCTTTTCATTTCGTCGATCCTTTATTCATCTTTGGACAGAGCCAGGCTAGCTGTTCCCCCCACGCGCATTATGCACTCTCTCAGCAGGGGCCATCTCCTGCAATTCGTGGGTGCGCTTAACTGTTAAACCATTGAAGTGATTCTGTGTGGCACTTGGCTCCCGTCCCACGCAATGGGTTAGTGGGGATCGGCTCCAACACGGGTCTAAAGCTCAATGTCATATCGATGCCCATTGTCTCACGCGTTTCCGCGGTGATTAGCGGCCTGGCCTCGCTTAGACCGGGAGCCAAAAAGGGTCTCACTCACGTTCCGGAAGATGAGCCATTAATCTGAAGCAGCACTTTAGCAGAACAGTCTCTTGTCTCACTCTCGCTCATTTTTTTCCGAGCGTTTCATTGTTCATCACTCTCACTCTCTCTCTCTCTCTCTCTCTCTCTCTCTTTTTGCTCTTTCTCTATTCTCCTAATCCCATCCTCACCCCTCCATATTCTCCTAATGCACCGAGGGGATAGCGCCATATAAATTTATAGTCCTGGGCAGCGTTGTCTCTGATGTAAGTATCTTTCATCAACTGCACGGCTTGCAGCCAGAAACATATACAGCAAATGCCTTTTTTTTTTCCAGCATGAGTCCAAACAAAAGTGGACTTTTAGCAATAGAACGTCTGCAGAGTTAAACTAATGCCTGTTTAAATTAGGCGGAGAGGGACCACAATTCCTTTTGATGTTTTAAACACAGTAGGAGAATTGAATGTAAAACATTGATCATAATTGGAAGAGGACGTAACACATTACATTTACTCATGTTTTTCATTTTACTTTAAGTAAGTCTACAGAAGTATCATACTTTGAGATCTGCAATGTATTGGTTTCACAAACATACGTCTGTTAATATACCTAAAAATATGATCATTTACTGCACTCTTACTGTGCTTCATGGAAGCTGCTGTTCAGGTCCGCTGACTGTGGATCCATCAGAGTAAGTAAAACTGAGGAGTGTTTACCCCTGTACCTAGCAGTCTTTCATCGAGGACACAGTTATCAGTTTCTTGAATTGGCTGAGAAGACGACCTTTGTTTTCCAGGCATTGTATGTTGGGGTGGGGGGGTCGGGGGTGTTACTGTCAGGCCGTCAGGGAGGAGCTGATATATTTATATATATATATATATATATGAATAGGATAGAATGCAGGATAGTGCATCCTGAGTGTAACCTGAGAGGCAAATCCCAGGGCAGCACGGGGGCTGCTGTTAATGAGCGCAAGGTAACGACTGAAATGAACGTGTCACATATATATATATATATATATATATGTGACACGTTCATTTCAGTTCATTTCAAGCAGAAAAATACCTTCCACCTTATCTTTTTTACTCTGGTTCAAAAAAAGAATCATCATCTCTGTTTCTGCCTGCTCCTCACAGGATCTGTTTGCTTGTGCTGGACTGCTCTCTGGTTTTGACCCTTGCGTGCCTCACCATCCCACAAGCCTTTGTATTCTATTGTGTTTATTCAATCACTGACCTGCATCAGCTCTGCCTCAGGCGTCTGAATTTGGGTCCTGCTCCCCATGTTCCCTATTATCCTGCTTGCACAGTTGTGAGAAACTATAATCTAGTTCATGTAGTCCAATCAGTGTTTAACGGGAGTATGCGTTCTATGAACTGGAGTTCTGTATTGGTCTATATTAGCCTACTAAAAACCCACTGATATACATGATACCCCCAAATCAGGTGAACAAGCTCACCTGATGACCGACAACATTGCTGAAAAGCATTTGACACCGTGGTGGACGCAAAGTCTGCTTTGAGCTGCGAGCCTTTTTTCAAATAATAAGCAAAACGCACCTTTTGAAATGTCACATTTTCACAGATTTTGTCGGCACGCGTTATTGCAGTTCATCAGGGGAAGAAAAAAAAATGGGAGATAAAACGAGATGGACGAAGCAGGCAGGAAAACAGGATTCATCTGCCACGGCAGAGACACAGACATGCCAAGAGAGTGCAGCTAAAAGAGGGTTAAACAGTTGGAGAAACAGTACTGCGGAAATGACAAATTGACTGCAGCAACAGCCGGAAATTATAGGTTATTTGCTGCTAAACCGCAGGGAAAAAAAGTGGCTTGCATGAGACAGATTAAACGACTGAGACAGGGAGAGAGAGATCGAGGGGGCACTGCGAGATGAAAGAGGCATACAAAACTATCAAAGGCAGATGCACAAAGAGAGTCATAACAAGACAGAGACAGAAAAGATGGATGCATTTCGCATACAGAAGGCGCTCCCAAGATGGGAAATCAGAGTGGAGCGGTGGAAAGCAGAGGGTGAGAGTTGACGCGGGGTCAGTGAGGTTGACTGACAGTATGGTGATTAGTTTTAACGTGAAAACTCTGGACGCGTCACCCTCATCCGTCACCACTAACGCTTACTGACGCACACACACACACACACACACACTCCCATCTGAGAAAAACAGTAGGTATGGATATAATTTCAATGCTTGAGCAATTCTTGAAATGGACCCAGATCTACCACACCTGGAGTCAAACATACAGCTTTGTCATACTAGTAATGTACTGGAAAGTACTGGAGATTGGTGGACACCTTCTCTGTCATTTTTATTAGATGTGGAAAGTGCGCTCGAGATGCTTGTATTTGACCTGAGTGTTTCCATTTTTCTGCAACTTCATACTGTTCTGGGGAATACTGTGCTTTTTACAACCTCCGCGTCTGAAAAGTGAAGCCAGCGTGGAAGCGCCTTAAACCTGCATTATTTCTAATGGCCAACAGGGGACGCTCCTCCAACACTCCTGTGGTACTTCTCACTTGATTTATCAGCTCAGCAAACATTTTCCTCATGAGTTTGTGGTCTCAGTCGCTAGTTTCAAGTCTTCTTCAACGCAGCATGATGTCCGTTTAGTAAATGATGGTCCCATCAGGAGTAAAATACACGATAAAGCAGGGTGTGCTTTAGGGCGAGGCTACCTTGTTATTGTGACAAGTCACTACCATGGCGACCTGTCGATCAGGATAGAGGCGTTCCGTTGTACTAAAAGACACTCTGCGAGAGTCGGCTGTTGATTTTTCTTTTTTTTTCCAGTAAGTGCATTTACAATCTAATTTTGGTAGCAGCCACTTCACACGGCGTAGCCAGGACCCAGGTGCAGTCATATAAACATGTCCTGGTGTCAGTCGAACAATAGCTTGAGGCCAAAAGAGACCCCCCCCTACATATTTTCTCATGAGCCTATGATCTCTATGATCAATACTTACATTTTATTCATCTTGTAGGAATGCTGGTAACTAGTGGGTAGTAAATGCGGGGGCAAAAACAAATCATCAAAAAAGTAAAAGACCCACAGTGTACACAATTACACAAATAAGTTATAAGTTTGACTTTTGAGATGACATTTGTATTTGCGTCAGTGAGTTTTTTTTATTCTTATTTTTGTTTGATTATATTGACACAAATCTGATTCCATGATATTCTGCCCGGCATTACCGCAGGAACTCAAGTTCAAACATTTAAAAGGTCAGGTGCACCTGATGGCAAGGAGATATCACCCCATGCACCCTGCTTGACTGAAGTGTGTCTGTTTGACCTTTTTAAATCACCGTATCTAAACATCATTAATGTTTGCTCGGAAATCAGCTTTCTTCAGAGAGCTGTCTGGAGGCTTCAAGGCCACACTGCAACCCCTTAATGCAGAACTATTAGGAATAGAATGATAGAGGTATTAGGAATAAATATAAAATGTTGATTGCCCGTCCCCTACAAAACATTTCTGTCAAAGGTCTATTCAATGCCCTCTAGCTGTTGCTGCTAAAAGTTTTTCTCCAGCTGAGCCAGCTGACGATGGATCTAATTTGTTTTTTTTAACAGTGATGCTTCGCCGGCCAGAGCCTCCCACAAAGACGCAAATAAAATATACAGTACACGCTGAGAAAGGAGGAGGCGGCATAAAGACAGAAGAAGACGGAAAAGGAAGATTTAAAGGGAGCAGGACAGTTAAAAGTCAAACTCGGACGATACTGAGTGAGATCTCACCTTCCCCTCTCAGCTCAGTCCTGCACTGTGAATCTACGATTGGGCCCAGCAGGTAGGGAGGGAAAGGGGGAGCTCGCGTGAAAGTGACAGCGACTGTAAATGAGGAGAGAGGGAGGTGAAGAGAAAAACGACAACAGCAAGTGCAGAGTGAGAGGCGAGAGAAAAAAAGATGCTCAAATAGACGATAAAGCAGGGTGTGCTTCAGGGCAGGGCTGCCTTGTCATTGTCTGGCAGGATAGCGGCGTTTGGTTGCACTGAACAGACACTCTAAGGCAGGGGTGTTCAACTAAAATTTGAAGAGGTCCAGTTAGAGAAAATGTCCTCAAGCAAAGGTCCGGAACATCATAATGTCTGACTTGCGTTGTGATATATATTGAAGTAGCCCCGTAGTTGTATCAACGTCCGCATGTCATCAACAACTGACTGTCAAATCAAATAAAGAAAGTACAATTCAAAAACATTTTGACCATATTTATTGTCACTTAACATTGAACTCTACAGATGTATAATACTGTTGATATGTATAATGTTCTTCTCTCATTAACTAAAAGAAGGGCTGCATTTCAAAATAAAATAGAGAAAATAAATAAAATTGTGCATCTTAAAATTAAGTGTTTAATTTTAGAAAAACAAAATAAAGTGCAGCAGCAGCTTGAGTTTCCCTTTTTCTTTGTTAACTGTTTCACATCTTGACTTAACAGTCTCAACCAATTTGACAATAAATAATGTGTCTTCTCTCCCTCCCGCTCGCTCGTCTCTCCATCTTCTCTCCGTAGTCAAAGTCGCAATGTTTATCGCCTGGAATGCACAGATTTGATTGGCTGAGTAACGTCACGTGGGCTGGCGTAACTCGTATGCAACTGGTCTGTGAGTTTCCTGAGCCGCTAAACCAGCGCCGCAAAGGCTAGAAAAGCTGCGCCGGCTAAAATGGAAGCGCCCCTTAATAATCTATTGATTGTAGGTCCTGGTCCGTATAGGACGGCGTCTGGGTCCGGACTCGGACCGCGGTCCGCCTGTTAGTGACCTATGCTCTAAGGAGTCGGCTGTTCATTTTTTCCAGTGTGTACATTTGCGAGCTAACTTTGTCGGCAGCTACTTCGCACAGCGTGGCCAGGAGCCAGGTGCAGGCAGGTAGGTAGGCGTGCAAGTGTTATCTCGATTGAAGGTGTACAATTGTGGATATAAGCTTAATTTGTGTGCAGGAACCCTTTCTCACTTACACTCATATGGCTTAAAATGTTTTAGGAACAGTCTTTGGCCTGCGCCTGTTCTCAAATGTTGTCCCTGCTGTCTGCTGGGCTGTCCCTCTGACCATTAGCCTGTCAAACAACGGCAAAACTGTCACAGAAGATTGGCTCCCCGTTGCTTCCGACCCACATCAAATTCATCCCCCTGCCATCTGGAAGACAGTTAACTAGCCCGACATTACAAGAACACACAGTACCTGACTGAATAAACACACACACACACAGAAAAAGCCCTGCAATCATCAAGGAAGACTAACTTGCATGAAATATTTATAGTGATCATTTTGGCAAAACAAAAACTGTTCTTAGCAAGTTGATTCCTTGAGTTCACCAAGCCCTTACAGCCAAAAGTTAATTTTAGACACTATACGCTCGCACACACAGTGATGCCAGTGTGACGCATGAATGCAGTTACATAACACAAACCCACCAAAATATATTATGTGTCCGGCTTGAACAGGAAGTCAATGCGGGCTCAATCATAATAATTTGATTTCCAATTCTTGATTGAAAGACGCACGTTCAAACAGAGTGCACTTAAAAGTAAAATGGCTCGAGCTGATTATGCAGTTATATGTAGTTAGTGTTATCTCATAATGTCTGATTTGAGGATGGAGTTTTTCATTTAGGTAATGCAGCCGTAACAGGAATGCAATGAGTTTCATCCAACCCCGTATGGAATCCAAATGTACATAATTTATCTTGGCAATGCATTAATAAATCAAGCCCTCATATCAGGGAAAGCATGCGTCCAGTGTGTGTGTGTGTGTGTGTGTGTGTGTGTGTGTGTGTGCATGTGGGATTACAAAGAATGAATGGGTGCAGGGGAATGGAAAGTAAAGTGGCCGACCGCTGTGAGATCTGTGTGCTGGTGTTGGTACAGTATGTGTGCATTGGTGTCGGTATGTGTGTGTGTGTGTGTGTGTGTGTGTGTGTTATGTGTGGACTCGTTTGAGTCCACACATAACACATAATCAAACTCAGAATCCAGTGGAGTATAAAGTGGTGTCCTGCTGTGTACAGATGTGTATATGCCCATGACTACTACGTATGCTGGTATGAAGGGTATGGTGCTGTAAACCCATGGCCCTCCTTTATTGTGTGTGTGTGTGTGTGTGTGTGTGTGTGTGCGTGATTGCCATATGCGCGAGCGGTTGATTCAACCGCTTGTTGTTGAGAAAAGCCGTTGTTACTGATCGTTTCTAGCCATACAATTAGTGTGACCACCATTTTCAAACCCTAACAGGCTTCGCCATTGGTTTACCTGGTAAAACCTGGTAAAGCAAATTTACCCCCTGCCGAGACACCTGACAAAGTCTATGCACCACCCAACCGGGGGGGGGGTAGCTCCCATGTAAAGCCCACGTCCAAACATTACTTGTTTCCCTGGATTGGAGGATTATACTGCGGGCCTCGCCCAGCCATGCAGGAGACCTCTTCCCTGTGTGGTTGTCCCCAAGATGCAGCGCCAGGCCCCTGGCTGTGGGTTGAGGGCTGGGAGTGGGGTAAGGGAGTGCCCTCTATTGAGGACCAAGGTTGGCCGTTGAGGGACAGGATGATGGCCGTGTTTTTGGATCGGTGTCACGCCCGGCGCTGCCCAGGTGGCGGCACCTGGCTAACAATGTGGCGTTCCTGGCAGGCTCGCTGGATGCTTGAAATGAAACTGCTCCTCTTCCTGTGCTCATCTCAATTAAGTCAAAAGTCCAGTGCATTCCATTTTTAAGCCAAAGTGTGCAGTACTGTTGAGTGGACAAAACTTCAGGAACACCCTAAAATCTACTGTAATGTAATGTACTGAAGCCACAAAATGACAACAGAGTCAAATGAACAACGTGTCAATAAAGATGCATTATATGACTCGGGAAGGTATTTTCTGCTGTAATATTGTATTCTATTACATCGTAAGACGTTCCTCTTTGTCCACACCCTGCACACACTACCTTAAAGCAGTTCTTTGTGGATGTGAATGTCAACTGTGCTCTGACTATTCAGTAACTCATATGAGCATCAGCAGATTTCAGTCTGTTCATGCATTACAAAAGGAAAATATGATTTCAAGATGTTTTTTCCGCCAGAAATGATGATTTTACTTCTGCAAAGGCTAAAACTTCACTATTAAAAACGATCAAGTTATTTATTTCATATGGCTTTAAAGGAGCAAGCTGTGGAACATCTGGCAAACTTTGTCCTTGCATGTAACTTTGAGGACAACATTTCCGGGAGCATATGGCTCCATGATTACAAAGTTTGTCTTTCAGCAACTTTTGCTTTCCTCCTCGCTGTGACCGAAGTGATGTGAGGGTGTGAGTGTGTGACTGTTAACCTGGAGAGAAAAGTCTGTCGACTCCTCTTCTTGCTCCTCTAACCCTCAGACTTGCTTGTGTGTGTGTGTGTGTGTGTGTGTGTGTGTTATAGTGTGTGTCTTACAGTGTGAGGGTCTTGTGAAGTGTTTCATTACCCGTAACAGTGGTGCAGGAACTCGGCACACTCAAACCCACCTGCTGGAGGGGACTGACAAAATACTGGCCGGCAAAAACAAAGAAAGTTGAGGCTGGTAGTGAGACAGGTGAGATATGAAGGTTGCGTTACATAATTTTTATGTAGAGAAGGCCCGTCCATCAACATTAGACTATGCTATTTGCAAAGACTTTGTACAATTCCTCAACGGTCTGTGCACAGTGAATGGAGAGAAAGTATATATTTTGGATTTGCACCTTACCGTTAACCATGTTATATTTATGATACTTGCCGCTAACCTGTGTACACATCTGACACTGTGTATATTCGGTTTTTGCACCTGAATGATAATCTTGAATTCCTAGATTTTGTTTATTTTGTTCATATTTGCACTCACTTTGTAGCGCAACCGCTGCGCGACAGTTTCCCCTCGGGACAAATAAAGCACTATCTTGTCTTATCTCTCTGTAGAATATTCAAAACTGCATTAATCCATTTTTTGGCCACTACAAAAACCTGCGTCACTATCTGCCCGTCTGCTCTCAAATCTTAATACAACGCAAAGCAAAACTCAAGGTCACTTTGTAACAAATCAGTCATAATCCATTGTCTCTAATAGTTGGTCTTTCATATGGTAACTGAGACTCAAGTCCAACGTAAGTCCAATATGCACTTTTTGATCTGGTTTGTTCTCCACCATCTCCTGAGAAAGATAGATTGCGACTAGCTGGAGAGAAGAAAAACTGTCAGAATCTGCTTGCTACTAGGTCGTAGGAGACTTAGACTTAGACTTAGACTTTATTAATCCCACAGCGGGGAAATTTACAAGTCACAGCAGCAAAGACAGACAGATGCAGGAACACACAGCAGTCAAGCACTGTGTCGATAAGACTTAGAAGTATTTTTTTAAAAAGAAAAAACAATATACAAATAATAAATACACGTATAGAAAATATGGGGGACAAAAATAAATATATACACGGAAAATATAAAGTATGGTGGGTTTGTCAGAGCCTGCTGCTGCTGCTGCTGGTGGAAACAGGTTTTTTTTTTTTTGAGAAATGTAGACTTAAAGGTGCCTGTAGAGTTTTCTTGTAAACAATAAGAAGTTCTGTGTGCGCTCAGTGTCTCTCACCAAAATGCATTGTGTGTATCCTTGAGGCCTAACGATGGTCTTCGTCCAATGGGACACTTTTCGGACCATTGGGGTTTCAGAAAAATGGGCCATCGGGACAATGGCATGGCACCGGTGCAGCATGTGCTTCCTCATGAGCTCCATAACGCTACTAGAGGTTCATAACTCCACAAACTTAAATTGTATTCGGAAAGCTGTATGGAAATGTCAAAATTCAATAAAACTGAGTCAATTGCGCTCGCTTGAGGTGGTTTTTGCTTTTGTCGAAGAAGAGTTGATGCGCTAAATGGGATAACTGATGTAGCGGACATTTAACTCACATGACCGCTCCACGTTCACCTGTCTCCGGCTGTGTCCGGACAGCACGAAAGGACAATTAAAACCTGCCCAATAGAAACAGATTCCTGAGGACCTCTCTCCATTCTTCTCCTGTAAATGGCCAAGGCGACTTGTGTCGTTTCCGGTTCGCAAAACCTCTACTTCTTGTTGTGTTTACTGGTGGACGACTGCCAACGCGTGAAGCGCAGCCTATGCCGCCAACTTCGGACGAAACTACTTAGTCTCTCCAAACCAGAGAATGGAAACGCGCCCAATGTTCGCATTTCGTTTTTTTAGCGACACTTCAAAATTGCGCTTAAAATTCACGTGACTCAATTTGTGGTAGAGCTGCTGGGTTAGGTGATAATAATATTGCCCTCAGGAGCTGGTAGAAACCAAAAAACAGAGCTAAAAGACAGTGAGATAGCCACAAGCAAGACTGCAAATGAACGATAATATTGTATTGTAAAGTTCGCCATATCAACTGAATAGGTGTTAATATGTCACTGGTGTTGTGTGCTGTTGTATGTGTGTGTCGTGGAGAAGTCTAATGAGAGGGTCATGGAAGGAAAACAGAGAAGGAGGTGAGGCGAGAAGTCTGGAGAGAGGATAGGAAATTAAACCTTAAGGCAAGGTCAGGAAAGGTGTCAGAAGGTGGCAAAGTGACAAGAGGTCGCTCTCATAGTCCTGCCAGGTGAGAGAGGAAGTGTGTGTGTGTGTGTGTGTGTGTGTGTGGGGGGGGGGGGGGGGGGGGGGCGAGGAGGTGAGTGTTTTCGCATTCACACAGGATGACAGAGGGCTGATGAGGAACAAAAGGCGGCAGCATCCTGCTCTCACATTTTGACAGAGGATGGGTTTTTCCATCTCTCCGACATAAACGTCTCACAGAATAGAACACTCTTGCCAGGAGATCGCAGGCTGGACTTCAGTCTTGTTTGTAAAAACGTGTGATATTGATATAGGTATAAGCTTTGGTTCTGTGATTGCTGTGTGCGTGCCTTGTAGTCACCATTAGTCAACACTTAAGAAACAATAACGGCGTGAACCTTTTCTAGCACTTTTGAAAGACTTTTTTTTTGTGTGGATGCATTGTATTGTTGTTTTCAGTGTTTCCAAAGTTTTCTTGGAGCAGGATCAAAACAGAGATGGGGGGGGGGGGTTGACGGAGGCAAGATGAAATGAAGACACGAGTGATACAGGAAAGAGGACCACAAAAAAAACAAAACAAGAAAAGGGTGTCAGGAAGAAGAAAGTTGAGGAAGTAACAGGACAACAAAAGCCGGAGATGAGAACTGATTTCTTTTCCTTCTCTGATCTGGAGACAGAAAATAGCAGAGAAAAGTACGAGAGACGAACACAAGAGGGGAGAAGAAAGGAGGCAAAGCTTTGAGCTTGTTATCTTATTCAACACCAGAGGAGGAGTGGAAGGAGAGAGAGAGAGAGAGGGTGAGACTCACTAATTTGGCAGACAGAAAGGCGGCCAAGTACAGTACAGGCAAAAACAACTCGCTGGCTCTTCCAGGGAATACGGTGGGTTTGCAACCCCAAGTAATTGCTGCCATCTGTGAATGCCTCCAAAGACAACCTTTTGAAACAGTCCGCAACAAAGTGAACTTACAGTGCTTAAGGTCCACTCAAAAAAGGAACCAGCTCATACAAAGTGCTGTCCGCCCGCATCTAAAGGCAGTGGTTTCCGTAAAAATCCAGCCCTCATAGAGATGGGGGCGAGACTCCATGAATCACACAAATTGGTATACAGTGGTGCCCACTTAAAAACTGCCACAAATGTTGCTTGAAAAATGAAGAAAAAAACTTGAAATAGAAGTTCAAATTTTCTGTGTCGGAGAGTCGGAAAAAATAATAGTATCAGTATCAGTTTTATTCACATCACCCCAACGTGCTTGCAAAAGTTAGTGCAGTTGACCCTCTCCAGGAGCACCCCGCGCTCATGCAGCTTTCAGGTAAAATGGGAAAGACAACTCACGTCCCGACATTGTCCCGAGACCATCTAGCTAGTCAGCTGAGAAGCCTCTCAGATGTAATTTGCTAATGCAAGTCGAGATGACATGAAAACCCTTTTAGATCAAATCGCCCATCATATTGTACAGCTGTTTAACAATATGTGCCAAAAAAAAGACAAAAAAAATCAATGTATTATTATATATATATTATATATCAAAATCCAATCATGGTAAAAAAAAAATCCCTGTAAAAATATGACATAAGCTTGAATTTACAACCAATAATATCATGGCATCCACCCTTTTAGCGGCACAGAGCTAACATTCACCAGTTCGGTAGGAAGCTAGCAACAGCGCGGTACGTCAGTTATGACACACCCACTTTTCAGCGATCAAATCAAATTCCTCCCGACATCATGTCCCGCCTGCCTCTAACTTTAAGTGACTCCTTCAGGGAACACTTCGGGAAGTTCTCTGCTCCAAAAAAAAAGGGGAAAAAAAAAGAGCCCCCCCCCCGAGGTTAGATGCAAAAGAGAAGAGAATGACAGGCAGATGTAAAGAGGATGAAAACATGTAAATAGGAGAGCCTGCTCGCCTCTTCTTTCTCTCCGGTAGCAGATGACAGAGGACACAGTAGGAGCAGACAGGTTCATAACTCCCGACAGCTGAACATCTGGTGCATTTCATTGGGGATGAGGTGAGTCATATGGCCGTCTCCTTCCCCGCCCCGATTTCCACTTGTCTTCCCCCTGTCTCGCCCTGCCTTCTCCAGCAGGAAATTCCCTTGTCGTCTTTTGTTTGGTGCCTTGTCTCCTCATTTGTTGCCTCTCAGCTCTGCTGAGCCGCTCCTTATCTCCTCATCTCTCCTCAAAGTCACTGTAATATGTTGTCTTCTCTCTCCTCTGCCCTCCCTCCACCTCTACCTATGTTGTTCATTTTGTCTTATCCGTTTTATCGCTGCGTATAGGTGTGTGTGTGTGTGTGTGCGTGTGTGACCTCAGTGATGAAAGAAGGTGTCAGCGTGCCGCCACTGGCCTGCTGTCACCTGTCTGCCTCTAATGGATGGTGTCAGTATGTGTGTGTGTGTGTATTTTTGAGAGAGTGACTTATTTGCACCTTGGCATGTGTTTGAACATGTATGTGCAAGTGTGTGTGTGTGTGTGTGTGTGTGTGTGTGTGTGTGTGCACGCTAATGAGAGTAGCAGAGAGCATGTGACCTGTCACATGCGTACAAAACGCTGCTTTGGTGGCACACTGAATGTAATAAATGAAAACTGGAAGATGTTAACTCCACGAATCAGTTGAGCTGAAAAAAACCCCCAAAGCAGACTAAATGGCTTTTTTTGCAAGAACACATGGACTGAAAGAACAGAAAAAAAAATATGCAAAAAAGAAAATTTCTAAAAGAAAAATTAAAAAAAAAATCTCACCCGCGGAGAGAACAAGGAGTGAAAAGCTTAAAAGGGGCTCAGCCAGAAACTCCTCATCACCTCTCAAAGAGACGCTGAATTCTTCCTAATTCAAAGTATTGGCAGCCATGAAAAGAAAAAAAAAGAAAATGACAATGATCCGACATAATCAAAGACATGCACTCCAGTCCTCAAACATATTTCCTCATACTTCCTTCCAATCTTTTCTTCCTCTGCATTACTATTTTAGCAGCCTGGGGCCTGCATGCTTCATCAAAACCAGAACTTGTCATCATGTTCCAATTGTGCATTAGCCATGTCCTTTTGTGACTGTGGCTCTTTTTCATCGCGGTGACGTCTGTCACTGACAACTTGCGGTATCTAGAATCAGTGGTGGACAGTTAACTGAGCACATTCACTCAAGAAAGTGTACTAAAAGCAAGCGAATTTTAGGTACTTGTACTTTTTTTTTCTTTTCATGCTACTTTATACCTCTACTCCATTTCAGGGGGAGGTACTGTACTTTTTACTGCACTGCATTTATCGGACAGCTTTAGTCACCGCTTTCTTTTCAAATGAAGACCTTTACACACAAAACATCTAAGGAGCTTATGAAAACACGACACAAACAATGTGTACAAGCAGAGCTGAAACTGAGTGGTTGATTATCTGATTAGATTGACAGACGATGAATGGCAATGATTTTGATATTGGTTATATATTGGTAATGCCAAACATTCCGTGGTCTCCAATGTGAGTATTTACTGCTTTTTCCTTGCAATTATGTCGATAATTTTAATTCATTTTTTTTTTTTTTATAATTTTGACGTTTGGACTACTATAATCACTATTTTCGGACATTTTACCAAACAATCAATACAGTCCGAGAATCGAGAATATAATCAGGATATTAATCTATGAGGGAAATAATTTGTTGCCGTCCAGATACTTTCTGGTACATTTTCCTGATTCTACTTGCATACTTTTATTTAAGTGACAATACAGGACCTTTACTTGTCATGGAGTATTATTACAGTGTGGCATTAGTACTTTCACCTAACTAAAGGATCTGAATACTTCCTCCTTCCCGATGTGACTTTGTTGATTTGATTTTTTTTTTTTTTTTTTTTAGCATCACATAATTTCGTGGCAATCAGAAATAATGTGATTTTCCTGTGGCACATCTTCATTGGATTTCTAAAAAACGTAAAGAGCAAACGTCACATTGATTGTCGGTGTTTTTCTTGTATTCTAATTCAAATTCCACTCCAATCCGTGTAGTTATTCCTGGGTCACAGGGTCGGAAAGTGGTTTCGGAGGCTCCCGTAAAAACTGCCACGGGTTGATTCACACCACATCACAAATTCAGTCAAATAAAGTGCCCGTGAACAGCGCAGCAATTTGACCTCGTGGCAACAGCTAATGAAACGATTGTGAATTATGCGGTAACTCTGTGTATGTAAACAAACTCTTTGTCTGGGCCTGTTTTTCATGCTACTGTATGGTCTGGTCTGGGAGCAACTCCAGGATCCGACATCTGGTGGAAATCTGGAGGCTGTTGTGGCAGCAGATGTATGCCCGTGTTTTGGACGAGGGATGTTCAGCTATGACGTAATGGGTTATAATGTCCGGGGGTGTTCGGGCCACGTAGGGTTGTTCAGAGACTGCTGTAACCGCTGATTACAATCCTAACACCTGCCCAGGACAATGATTATTTTTGACGAACCATGTTACACCGTTTTCCAGTCATTTCTGAATCTCTTCATCGCGTTCCCACTAATAACAAACCTTGTTTTGTGTTTAGAATCTTTTCAGCGTTTTCGTCACTCAGTCCCCGAGCACTTCATCCCCACTAGACATCACGCCGGTCTGAAAGGCCGAAATAAATCCATTTGGAGAGAAAGCTTTTCATCACTTTGAGTCACATTGCAGACGCAATGAGTGCTCAGCTTTATTTTTGTCTGTTGCATCATTTGATGCCTGTCATTAAAGCTCTTAACAGCCGTGTTTTAATGTATTCCCATCACCTCTTGACAGCAGAGCAGCTCTGACAATTCACTGTGGTCCTGTGGAGCTCTCTCTCTCTCTCTCTCTCTGTCTCTCTGTAGTTCTGTGGAGTATTCTGATGGTCGAGCTGCTGTGTCCACCTTCATTAACTCCACATTTTGATCACAGCCTCTTTCTACTTTTTTTACATGAACGCTTATGTAACCATCCCAATATGTGTGTGCGCATGTTCACACAGATGGAATTGACTGGAGTTAACTTGGGAAGCCCCCGCGTGATTGTATTCGTTCCCAAACTCCGATGTTTGCACTTAACTAACCTAAACCGGAATGCTTTTAACCCGGTCCCATTGTGAGGAATATAATATATACAAAAAGTAATATATACAAGAAATAAATACCGTAAATCCCCGTCGAACAAATAGAGGCAATCACCAATAAAAGACGGGGTAAAAAAAACAAAATAAAAACTTATTACCTCAGTAAACATTTTCCTAATGTGTTTACGGTGTCAGTCGCTAGTTTCAAGTCTTCTTGAATGCAGCATGATGTTCATTTAGTAAATTATGGTCCCATTTAGAGTAAAATAGACCATAATGTGTGTGTAATATGTTCGGCTTTCCCTGGTGGCCCCTGATTGGTTGACGCGGCACCAGAAAATAACTGTACACCAAAACGCGGCCGAGACTCTCAGCATAGTTGTAATACATGACAGTATGGCGGATAGCATGCCAACACTTAGTAGCCCCACCTGGTGGAAAAGTCACGCCCACGCCACTGCCATGGAGACCCATCAATGAGGATAGCGGCATTCGGTTGCACTAAAAGGAGTCGGCTGTTCATATTTTCCATTAAGTACATTTACGAGCTAACTTTGTTAGCAGCTACTTCGCACGGCGTAGCCAGGAGCCAGGTGCAGTCAGGTTGCCGGCGTTGGTAGACGTAGCGTGTCGTTCGTGTCCTCTGGCTCTCAGGTCAGTCAGCTCCACCCTCTCGTCCAAATATGGTCACTTCTGGTTCCAAAAAAAAGCAAGATGGCGACGGCCAAAATGCCAAACTCAAACTAACCAAACCAATGAGTGACGCCACGGTCCACTTCTTCATGCGGAAGCACAGTCTTTATACAACCTATGACTGCAATACGACAAGAGCGGAACAAGACCAAATGTAGAGCCGAGGTTTATGGGAATGCCGTTAGTTTTGCAGGTGTTTGGTCATAAACCAAACAATTGGAACCGAAACACCGGCCTGGTTTTCCCGCAAGTTAACTGTCGGATACCTTTTAATACTTTTAGCAAAGTGAATGGCATTCCATCGAATAAATGTTGGACTGAAATTTCACACAAAACCTAAAAATATCGTCCTCACGGTGGATGAAAAGACAGGGAATCACCAAAGCCATTAGTAGTAATCCTCTGTGGACCGTGCACGTCTGTACAAAAACTCACGGCAATTGTCGAGATATTTCCTGACCTGATACCAAAAATAACAAGGAACAGAAAGCAACTGCTTTTTCATATACTAGGTTTCTCCATATTTGTGACTAACAGTAACACACACACGCATGCTTTGACCGATCACGTGCTGTTACTTCACATGAAAAGCTTTATATTGGTAAAGCATGTTGTGCTTCAACACAGGAAATGCCACAGTGTGGTGATGATGACGGCAATTGGTCAATAAAAATTGGTTTTGAGAGCTGATCAAGAGGAATTCTAAAAGAGGAAGCGGCCACAGCGAGCTGGTTAGATTGAGCGCTGCTGCGCGGGATCGCATGCCCACGCGCACATTGCGAGCTCTGATTGCGGCTGATTGTGGCACGGCTCAGCGGGGGGGGGTATCCTAACATGCATGGGAAGGAGCTGTTGAATATGTGATGACAGGTGACAATACCTTGCCATACACAAACAGGCAAGCATTCAGAGAATTCACTTTGATGAAATATACATCCACACACACACACACACACACCCACGCACACCAGAGCCTCCGTACAAGTCTCCTGGGTGGAGGCACTGAAAGGCCACCATATGAGAGACAGTGAGGGGCAGCGCAACTCCAAATGAACAGACATCCACCCCCTCTCCTGGGACTCCTCCTTCCTTCCTGTCCTTTCATTCCCTCTTTGTATTAACACATTGTTGCTCTCAGCTATTTTCTCTCCCTAAAATGAGCAAACAAAGCTGGAGATTATCAAATCACACGACCTCGTCTCGCTCGTACAGTTTAAGTTGAATTCTTTACACAAGCCCCCCACCCCCTGCTCTGCTCTATATTTGTATTCTTGGATTCCACTTGAGAAGCTCTGCATGATTCAGGTTTTTCCAAAAATATCAGAAGCTGTATATAAAAGTCTTTCTATAATGTGCCCCTGTTAATAGGTGTACACGTGGGAAATGCGCTAAAATGCCGACTGCAGTGGCAAATGCGACGAAAATCTTATTCTGACGCCAAACGCCCCAACGCCAAACGCCCCCCCCCCCCCCAGTATTCAGAGCTTTTAGCACACAGGGATTACTTTTACATACGTGATCTCAACTTTGGCCATGTTTAATATAAACATCGGACATTGTAACACCATTTATGTGACAGAAAATATAGGAAAAGCATAAAAGGTCCCCTTTAAAATCATCAAATAACAGCAAAGTTATCAGAAAGCTACGGGGTTAATGAGGCCATTTATGTTTTTTGGTGTCGCTCCTGGGGAGCTGTCATGTTATCCATCGACTATGGCTGGTACCTGTTTGCGTTGCAGCTTCTTTTTTTTAAAATGAAGGTCGGGTCAGTTCATGTCATAATGACGTAACCCGGTTGAAAAATGTCGCTTTCAAGTTCACGTCGACGTTAATTAAAATGAGCAAAAACAATCTGCTTTATTACTTATGGCTGGAAATGACGTTCAGTTACTTTATAACCCAATTATCCATGGAGCCATCGCTCTTCTCCTGCTGCCGTCTGTCTCCCTCTCCGCTGACTTTTATTTCCTTCCTGTGATGCATAAACAAACGAGTCTTAGAGCCTGTTATACAGTTGCCTTTGGTGGGGATATCATCTGATTGCATACATTTCCTTCTTCTTCTGTCCTTAATTGGATTTCTTCCTCTCCTTTTAGATTGCCATGTGTTTGACCCCCCCCCCCCCCCCCCCACCCACCCACCCCCTTCCCCTTCCTCCTCCTCCTCTTCAATTTTCCATCCGTCTGTGGATCAGAGGAGCAGAGGAGGAAAGGGAAGGAGGAAAAGGAGGAGAATAGAGTCCGGGCCAGTGGGGTTGGTCTATAAAGGACGGTCTCGGGGGTGCATCGCATTCGTAGGTGCACACATGCACTTGAATGAACCAGCTAATTGACTCACCAGTCCATAAAAGCTGAAATAGCAGCGGCTCTCAAGGTATTTACAGCGTATGAACATGGTATGGCATAAGATGCCATCAGCCAAAGTATGTGATGTATTTTTAGACCTTATAAATTTATAATATTTATTTAATGACATACTACCTTTGAGTTTCCTCTGAGTAATAATTGTAAAAAAAATTGAGTATAATATAGAAACATTTGCTCATAATATTGTAATTATTGTGTGATTGTATTCTAATTTCTCTGCAGGATTCTGTCAGGCTGCGATTGAGGCATCAGAATTGTCTGCGGGGGAAACAGGCGAGCAGGTTTTTTGCCACGTTGAATGCTAATCGGAAGAGGGGGCTAAGATTAAAGCAAGACCAGCAATTCAGGAAGCACTGCCATCGTCAAGGGGACACCGACCGACAAACGTCGCTGTATTGATGAGGAAGCGAAGGAAAATATTGCAACATGTGCAGACAAACGCCAAACGTCGGTGTTAATACAGAATGAGAGCCGGGATCTAGAGTGCAGGCGGAGATGATTGCAGACTGACTGGTTTCCTGATGTTTCACTGCTGTTTTCTTGCCTCATGATGATGTGTTTGCCCGCTCCACCAGAACCTGTGAGGGAGAGCAACTGTTGCTGACTACGCGAATGCACTGAGTCGCCCTCCGCCGTTAAAATGATTGACTTTGACAAAACGCAGCGTTAACAAAGACTTTATTTTCAATACATAAAGGGTCAAAGGTCGAATTTACTGTCATACAGAGGAAAATGGAAATGCTTAAACTATGAAGTGGAAACTTACTGGGACTTTGTTTTCACTGTATAAAAATGTCAGCAGTATCATTTGATCAGGAGCTTTTTTCAGTAATACTGAAATAAGTCACAGTGGTATCAGTGAAATGACACCGCCTTAGTAGGCAGGATTAAGAATGGGACCATCATATTCTTACATAGCTTGCCAGCTACATCCATGAAAAATAGTGACATAAAAATGGCCACAAAAAAGGTCTCACGTGTTGATGAGTGAGATCTGAGCTGATAAAAATGTCGATACAGTAAGTCGCCATCAGTGCAGTCAGAGAAAGAACCTGAACAAGCTAGTGCCTAGCGGACTTTGTTTTTGACTTTGTTTGCCCTACCTTATTGGGGAGGGTTGTTGGGGGTTGTATACAGCTGCAGACACTGCTTTGCGCTACAGTTTTCAAGTAAAAAGAATTATTTCATCTCCATTTTTATTTGCAGCAAATATTGCGGGAATTTAACTTTAATTGTTACGGCTGTAGCGGCTGTACGGCCGTGCGCGTCGGCATGGGCGCGGCTCCTCCGTCACCCTACATTCCTACAGCCATTGGGCACCACTACACTGCCACAGGGCCCCATCCAAATTCCCCCTGTTTCAATAAACTCTCTTATCTCCAACTCCACTCGCGATTGGGTCCCTCCCCAGTTCATAACACTTACAGTCCAAAATAAGAATGCAAAGCACTGCGCTCCAAGTAAAACAATTATAAGATACAATACAATACAGATGTTTACATATTATTCATATTTTCTGTTATACTACTGATATTATGTTTAGAATTACATTTATCATATTTTCTTATTTGCTCGATTGATTTAAATGTACATAAACGCAGGAAATATATACTCATCAATAAACCATCATTGACATGTTTTTGCCATTTTTTAAACCAGTGTCCGAAGTCATGTCCCCTTCTTCTATTTTGTCCGACCAACCGTCCAAAAGTCATCACAACAGAAGACTAACAACAACAGCAAACATAAGAAAATCATAATAAATAATAAAGTGTGAAATATACACAGTATATAAACACATTTGACTTCACATTTTTCACTCCGCTTCTTGAAACCTGCGCCTTCGCATCATTCACCTACTGGTTAGCACTTCCTTGAGACGATCACCCATAGCGACGAGACACCAGTCATAAACCCCCATCTTGTTTCAAGTAGTATGGCTGGGGGGCTAACGTGAATGAACAGAATCTCAGGGGCTGAGCCACTTGGCAGAATATTTTGTGTTTGCATGTGCAGAACCACTAATTCTTGTAATTACAGCCCAACATCCCTAGGAATTCCCTTCATGTTGGATGTCCACTGCCAATGTTCAGTTCAACCCTTTGGTCCGGTACTGAAATGTCTCAACAAATACCGGATGGATTGACTTGAAATTTGGACATCCGTCCCATGGTTCCGGGTGATGAATTCTAATCCACGAGTGCCAACACGAGGTGAGATTCGTAGTTCTGAGTAAAACGTCCCGAAAAACGTTTGGATGGATCGCCCTGAGATTTGGTACAGACATCCATGTCCCCCCTCTGAATAAATGGTGATAACTGTAGCGATCCCTTCACTTTTTCTCTGGCACCATCATCGGGTATTTTCGGAATTTTAATATGTCCCCTTGCGATTCAATATCTCTTCAGCTAGGGAGTTCTGGTCAAGATGGGCAGCAAAAACAACCTTTTCAGAGTCTACAGTGTGGTTGTCTTGTTAAATCAGAATCAGAATCAGAATCAGTTTAACTGCCAAGTAACATACATTACAAGGAATTTGCCGTGGTCTGATGGTGCTACATTGTTTTTAACATATAACATATAATCTGACAGACAACAAGCATGAAAAAATATAAAGGTAAAAGAATAAGATAAGATACATAGCAAACAGTGCAAGTGTCCAGATAAAGTGTCCAGTAGGGTGTGTGTGCGTTAATGTAACGTATAACTTGTGTTTGTGTTGGGGGGGGGCGGGTCAGTGCAAGACTTTGGCTGTGTTCGTCAGGTTGACTGTAGAGGGGAAGAAACTGTTTTTGTGGCGGGAGGTTTTGGTCCTGATGGACCGCAGCCTCCTGCCAGAGGGGCGGGGGTCGAACAGATGGTGTCCGGGGTGGGAGGGGTCGGCAGCGATCTTCCCTGCTCTCCTCAGGGTCCTGGAGGAGTACAGGTCCTGCAGAGATGGGAGGTTGCAGCCGATCACCCTCTCTGCAGAGCGGATGATACGCTGCACTCTGCGTCTGTCCTTGGTGGAGGCAGCAGCGTACCAGACGGTGATGGAGGAGGTGAGGATGGACTCTATGATGGCAGTGTAGAAGTGAACCAGCATTGTTTGTGGCAGGTTAAACTTCCTCAGCTGCCTCAGGAAGTACATCCTCTGTTGGGCTTTCTTGATGAGCCGGAGGTCCTGGCTAAACCATATTTCCTTAATCCTAGTGTCTTAGTTGCCTAACCTAACCACACCATAACCTTATTTGGTAATTCAACATAACCACAGTCTTTCCTTACACCGTAGTTGCCATTTGCAGATATTGTACAAGGAGAGGATTTTAAACGCATTTTAAAAAGCAATCATCCGATGTCAGCTGTCTTGTCTGGCGATAGGGTTGTCATTCGCTCCGCTGATAAAAATGCCTTGGCGAATAAGTGTCCTCGCGCAGACCATCCCAACATATCGCAAAGTTACTGGATCATTGTCACCCATCTCAGCCTTAACTTTTCACTTTAATGTGACAGTGTAGTCTGAGGAGTCATTCCACCGAAGAGACTTAACTCCGTGCACTGTTTTGTGTTCATTTTCAGGGAGTTTCGGTTCTTTTTCCTCCATTGATTTGCACTGCTTCTCTCTCTCTCTCTCTCCCCCTCCCCCCTGCATCTTTTATACAACGGAACATCTGACAGATTTGTCGATGGAAAAGACATCCAGGCGCTCACATCGTCACACAGCGTATTGTCAGTTCAGTGAAGCAGCAGGGGAGAGAAAGAAATAATTTGCATTAATAAGCAAAACCGACAGACATACTGGATACTGTAAATATCAGAAAGCAGATCTGAATATATTGTGATCCCATTTTCCTGTTGGAGTGCGCCGTAATCTTCCATTTCAAATATATGTTTTGGAACGTTAAGAACATGAACTGCATGTGTGCATGTAAGTTTGACCCTCAGACCAAAATAGATAAGATAGTTTTGACATGTTTGCTTGATGAGCATCAACGGTTTGTCTCTTCGTCACGGTCGAACCTGGCCCGGTATTTCGTGCAAACTAGAGCACTAAATCCAGCTTCACACTGGTAAGTGCTTGCCAAATATGTACAGCACTGCGGCTCCGCGACAGCTTCAATGTCCACAGGAAGCTATTTTAGAAAAGGAGCGTCTGTTCTTCAGCAGTCACACTTATGATATAGTTCGGAGAGTTATTTTGGAAGCATTCATTTAGGAGATCATCAGTGTTTCCTGATTGGATGGGGGTTTTTTTTCCATCCAGTTGGGCTACTTTTGGGCAGCTTGCGGCCATTTTGACTACTTTTTGAACAATTCGGCAGTTTCCACCTACAAAAAGTTATGGCTATGTTCCAATAAGTCGGGCCCCTCCACTCATCCAAGTCGTATGCTTGAGATTGACAGGGCACTGATTTGTGGAGGCTCAGCTCGACACTCAATGACTGATAGCAATCACTGATAGCGATCACTGATAGCAATCACTGATAACTGATGACCATCAAAACCAAATGCCATTTCAGGGTATTCCAATTATTATTTCTGTCAGAGCTCTGTTTTAAAAGTCCTGTTCATGTGAGTAAAAACTTTAAACTACTAATTTAACATTATATACTTATATATATATATATATATATATATATATATATATATATAAGAAAAATAAGAAGTAAATCACCTTAAAGTTGATAGCTATTTCAGTGTTCTGGTAAGAAGATTAACTGGCCATCATATCAGTCACATCCTTGTGTAACTATTTTAAATACTTGCCATGATGCCCTTGCTTTGCATGTATTGTGTTGATCCACACATTTGTGTTCGAGTACGGTACACAGATTTGACATAGATGGAGTTTTGATACTTTTGCTTTCTGTGCTTCTTACGCCATTATTTTTTTTTTTTAAGATCCAGACAAGACCCAGTCGTCTGTGTCATTAACAACTGATCCCTGGTCTGATCGCAGGCTACGCTTCTTCCTCGGAGTGACTGGCCATGCATGCTACAAATCAAAGGACTCCTATGCACTCGAGTCCTACTTGCCGGACTGTGGGCGCCTTACAGGCAGACATACTGGGGAGCAAATTGCTTCTTGCCTTTGAGGAGATCACAGAGGAATATGGTATCCGTCAGAAGTTATATCATCACAGACAGCGTTGCCAATATGAAAAGCGCTTTCAAAGTTCACATGCGACAACAGCAGGCTGTTGGCAGTGAGGGTGAGGAGGACTCTTGTGGGAGGACATGAATTCAGAAGAAAGACACAGAATTACCCTGGTCGTCAGGTGAACATATTTCTGGCGTGAATGACGGCATGAGGGAGGTTCGGGCCACCTGGAAGGAGAAGGAGAGAAAACCAGTTACCGTTAGCATGGCGGTTCCAACTGTTCTGGACTTGAGTGCGCACCTCTTCAAGATAGAGGAGACCCAAAGTAATGCCGGCCATTAGTCAAGGCCCTCCGGAAGCCTCTGGTGAAAAGGTTCCCTGGAATATTTGCAAAAGCGAACATGGCCAAAAGCGGAAGCTTTTAACCACAATGGGTACTTTTGGGCTACCATGCTGGATCCACAGTTTGGCCTAAGCCTGGTGGATCTGGATGTTACCAATGGGGGAAATGCGTACACATTTTTCGTTTAAATTGTCCTTTTTCAACTATACGAATCTTAAAATGTCTCAAACTAAATTGTGTAATATTAGGCCTTAAACAGTCTCAAGTAGTCTTAAAGTTTAATTCATGGGGTTTTAAAAGTATGCATTTATTTTTGTCATAAAATTGTTGTAAAAATCTTGTTTTACTGTTTTTTCTATAGATAAACTGTAGATAAACTCACTCACTTACCTGTCATACTCGCCTGTAGAGAGAAATCCAAGAAAAGTCTTGTACTTGCCTGTCCCAAGTAGCAACCTTAAGAAATAACGGGTCCTGGAATTATCTCGGTATTACTAACCTGCCATATTCTTACCTCACCCATATTCCTGCCTAAAACTGACCTCTGCACTGGACCAAATATCCAGTACTTAAATCTATTAACACGCGACGGTTTCTTATTTTTAAGTCTGTCTTAAAAGTATTGCATTTAACTCTCTGACACGAGCAGACACTCTATCCCTTTAAATCGAACCCGGTCATTGTGCGCAGCGCTGCTCATCCCAGGATTCAAGTATTGTAACACAGCTAAGCAAATCCTTTGATGCCATCCGTGACTCTGGCACTGTCGCACTTGTTCTTCTTCTGGGCCAAAAACCATGACGGATTCCCGCAACTCCAACGTTCGGCACTGAGTGGAGAGGGTTTTTATAATGGGGCATTATAATGAGACCCCATCGTGCAGGTTCAGGTCACAGAATGTTGCAATCTCTTATGCTTCTATAATAATGCGACCAAACTCTACTTTAAGCTCATTTCCCATTGATGTCATTTTTGAGGCCATGTTTTTTGTGGTGTTTAACAGCGAGCCCTTTATGTGTTTATCCTTGATAGAGACCTTGGACTTATGAAGAGTGTTTTGCCACTGCGGTTCGTTCAGCTTGTGAATGCTTCATTTCTTAAACTGCTCCAAATGAAACAGTTGTTTAATGTTAAGACTGACTATCAGGTATCTCATGCTGCTTTGAAAACATATTCAAGTGGAGAGGGTTAGACCTCTTTTTTGAAGCCGACACATTCATTTAAAAGCAAACTTAAATCTGTGGAACAGAGAAAACTCTCGTCTGTAGTTCACTCTCTCGATGATTGTTCCTGAGCGTCAATATTTCCCGTGTAATTACTATATTACTTCCATTATTGTTTTGCACTTGTTGAAAGAGTCCACAAGCGTCAATACATCTCGAGCATTTGCAGCTCTTCTGCCTTTTAAATGTTTCACGTTTTGGCATTCCTTCTTCTGTTAGCAAATTGCACACGTTTATACAAAAAAAAAACGTACTATATTGTTCAAGAAAAGACAGAAAAGTGAGGACCGTTTGATACCTTCTGTGCTTTATGATGGTTTCTCGGGGAGGAAAACCTGAAGCTTGCACGAGAAATTGTGTTGTGCTGTTAAGTTGATTTCAGATCCTTAGTGCTTTTATATATAAAAAAATCCCGCACATAAAATTAACCTCTACAATGCCTTTTGATTGTTTTTGATTTCTCATGGTACACTCACACATCGCACATATATATATATATATCCCTGATATATTGTACATACTTGGTTTTGTTGAACTATTTTCTCTTACTTTGATTATTGTTATGCACCAAAGTACCACAGCAAATGTCTGGCAATAACCCCCTTCTGATTCTGAGCTCAGTCGGCTGTTCATCGATCCAACGAGACTGAATCACAATGGAACAGGTCGATCGCCCAGTCAAGGTTTTTTGGCTAATTTGGCAGCTTAGCATGTCAGTGCGTATGTACAGCGTCGTGCCTTTGCCGGTTTTGGAGTCGCTTTAAGAGCCAAGCATCGAATAGGCTAAAACTGCCTCCGACGTGCCAGAGCTCTGGTCACCTGATATAACCCTGTCCACTTCACTGCTCCGCGGCCACTGCCATTTATTCCGTTTGTAGGTTGGTGGGGAGGGATGAATCGACCATGTGGGTGCACTGTGTCTTTAACCCTTTCCGTCTACAAATGTCTCTCCCCAAACACATCACAGTTATCTCCCTTGACTTGACTTTTGTCATGGATTTTCTAATCACTCTTATCCAGGTCATCTCTGATAAGTGTGATATCTTTCAATTAAGTTCTCAGGCAAACACACACACACACACACACACACACACACACACACAGTCAGAGGCACACCCGCGCAAACACAGACACAATCTATATACAGAGATGTACACAAAACATAAGAAAATGTATGCAAATCCCAACAGCGCGCACACACACACATTTATAAACTCACAAATACACACACATCCATATACACAAATGAGGAAAACGCACACTAAAATCCCTTCCTGGCTGCGCACACATGCACTCTGAAATAAACTTTGTTTGTGGGTGCTAGCTTCTATGACTGTTGGTAATAAATAATAAGAAATATAATAATAAAACACTGAATCCCATTGGTGTTGATCTGTGCTGTAGCCAGAGGATGAAAACAGAGGAACACAGGGGCGTGTGCATGAGTGTGTGTGTGTGTGTGCGTGAGTGTGTGTGTTGCCATAACCCTGTCAGTTTAGACTCAGGAGCCTTGACACAATAATAAGCCCATCCTCCTCCCAAAGGCCCCCAGTTATATTATTATTCACTAGTCCAAATATGGAAATACAGCCAGCACCTCAGAGATAACAGGGGGGTGGGGGGTGGGATAGACATAAGGCACATAAGGCTGTGTGTGTGTGTGTGTGTGTTCATACTCAGTGATGTTCTGCCAATCAAACTTTCAAGCGAGGATGGAGAGACAGAAAGAGGAAGAAAGAGAGTTAATTTGGTCCCACTTTTTGTGTGTGTGTGTGGGGGGGGGTTCTTGGCTTCTCTGCCAGGGCGAAGCCACTCGTGTCTATTGATGATGTGAGCAGCTACTGACACAATAAAGTCAAACACTCACTCTTCTATGGAAGGTAACTTTGTGCTCTGGCAGCTCCAAGTGGCTGCTGCAGATAGTCCAGGTTTCTTGTGTGTCCCTCCCAGTGCCCACGGTTAGCTTAGCTGGCCTGGCTCTGTCCAAAGTTAAACGAATCCACCTGCCCAGCACATCGAGAGTGTAAAACCGTGTAAGGTTGTGGTTTTACGTGGGGATTGTGTGCGGGACTAGAAATAGTCCAAGCTAGCTGTGTTCCCCCCCTGCTGCCAGTCTTTATGCTATGCTTCAGCTGTCTTCTCCTGTAACCGCCAATGATACAAGTGAAGAAGTGTATTTCACAAATTTGGAACTTTTCCTTTAAAGTCAAGATGAAATGAAAAATGCCTTTTGAACCCTTTTGAGATCACATCCCCGGTCATATTGTGCACCTATCTAACAATGTATGCCAAAAGAAATGACAGATCTATTGTTTGTATTCTAATGTCATAATCCAATCATGTTTCCTTCCTGTTAACAAATTATGACTTGTGATTACAAAAGCTTGACCCAAGCAATCTCAACCAATAATATCATGACATCCACCCATCGATCGATCTTCGAACTTTTTCCCGTCTGCCGATTCCATGAAAAGAAACACAAATAAATTCAGTGCAAACATGATGGATGACACTCAGCAGCGTTGCCGGCTTTTATCTGTTCCAATCCACTTCAGAGCTATGAGCTGCTATGTCTGCATGATTATGTGTGCGTGCTTGTCCGCACGCATGGCAACATCCCCTTTTGTTTACGGCCGCGTGCTTGTTTGCTCCGACGTTTGGTAAAAGAGCCCCGCTTGCTATTAGATGTGCAGAGAACTCACTTACCCTCTTTGCTTAAGTATGAAAAATGAATGGGACTCTGACAGCGATATTCAGATGAGGACGGTTTTGCAGTCCGTGTGTGTGTGTGTGTGTGTACACAACAGACTGTTTGTCAGCATCACAAATGACTCTCCTATTAATTAGGAATGATGCCTAAACCAATGGAGGCTGCCGGGAGAAAAATCAGAAGGCAAAAGTTCAAAAAGGTAATGCTTCAATTAAAATATTCATTAAGACTACCCTGTTTACTCAGTCATCTGTGACAAATGACTCGCTGCTGCTGGTCAGACTTCAGTTTGTTCCAACACACACACACACACACACACACACACACTACCTGAGTCACTGTGACTCAGAATAAAGGTAAATCTGCCTTTTCTTGACAGACCTATCTATCAAAAAAATAAAATAAATAAGCGATATGCGACTGAAATCAGCAAGGCTCCAATATGCATCTAAAGTGCATGTGTCAGATTGTAAACTGTCCTGAAGTGGGCAAATAAATGACTTGATACAGTTGTCACAGCTCCGCACGTCCTCTGTGTTTTATTACGTACTTTGTAACTGTCATTTGTCGGAGGGGAAATCAGCGACGCCGACTTCTCTGTATCTCTGTTTGCTTTTCACAAAACTCGGAGGCCTCGGAAATGAGATTCGCAGGAGCGTGTGGGCTGTATAATGGAGTGTCCACACAAGTAGGAGTAACTAAAGTAAAGAAAACTGTAGCCCATAGTTTCCACGCTGCAATATAATGTCCCCCCCACCCCCACCCTGCGTCTATTTGTTCGCCATTATTTATGACATATCTGGTCCAGTTGCAGTCTGGACTGATCATAATAAATTGTTTTTGGTCAACTTTTTGTGACTCCAGAGAAGATAAATACTCAGTTGAGGTGCAGTGGAGTGCCGTAGGACTTTGTCCAAAAGACAACCCCCCCCCCCCCCCCTTTATCATCTCTTCACAAAGCGGCAATAAAAAGGATGAATGCAAAACATTTTTTAAAAAGTGCCCCTAGTCTGACAAGAGCATGGCTAGTGGACTAGATGTAAGGCATTTAATGTAATGCAATGTTTCTACAAAGTTTTTTTAAACTAATTTATTTCGTTTTCAGTATCCCTGCTGTAAACCAATCAAAAAACAACAAGCAAACCAGCATAAATATTTATAATACTTACAAATTAGAATTTAAAGCATAATGAACCACGGACAAACAATTGTACTGATGATCAGCAAAGATGATATTATATGTGTGTATATATATATATATGTGTGTGTGTGTGTGTGTGTGTGTGTGTGTGTGTTATATTTTACTGGAGCTCAGAGCTCGAGTGTTTTCCCAGTTCAGACTTCCACCTCGGCTGAACTGTGAGGTTGCAGGGCTCATCCATCTTGAAAAGTCGAGCGTACAAAAGGTAAATTTTCCCATTAAAATATTAATTAAGTTTAACCCATCTACTCAGTCATCTGTGACAAATTGCTTGCTTAGCGTTGGACTTGCTTCAGCTTCTTCTCCTGCAAGTTCCCTGACTCATCATGTGTTCCAATGTGCAAAGCAGCCCGGGATGAAAGTCCCACTCCTCCCCCTCATTTGACTTTCCGTCTGTGTCGTGGTGAAAAGTGTCCGTCGGTACCTTTTTCTTATCTTTGAGGAAACACTGCTGTCTGCTTTTTTCTCTGCAATGCACGCATTAATGATTGTGGAAACCGCAGCTTCGGGAACTTTGGTCTTTGATGCGTTCAAGCACCTGATCTGCAGTAATAACCTGCTGCTTGGATCCTGTAATATATGGTTTTGATGGTGCTTATGACATAAAAGTCATGTTTAATATAAAAAAACAAGTGTTTTACACTTTGATTAGCCATGTCATATCATAATTGAAGCTAAACTACATTAAAGTTTGATCCTTAAGTCCTAGTTGATTTGGCGACACCCATGGTTACTGGTGGTAACAGCAAGTGATCCCAGAATTCTAGGGGGCAGCAAAGACTCCTTGATGCTGTGACTCAACCTGTTCATTCTCCAACATGAAATCACGGTGTTCTTATCGCTCACAGGTTCCGGTTTAGAGAGCCCTGGACCCCTTTGGCCCCTGAGCCTGTGTTCAGTAGGTTCATTCAGTAATCCATCCACACACACACATGCATTATTTCCTGTGAATCCCTATTTTGCGCAGGTAAGCGATTTGAATCCAGAGAAGGAATGGCGGACTCCGCCTTTAACAATGAAAGCTACTAATTAAATAGTACCTGAGAAACTGTATCTTTGAACTTCATGAAAATGTTTGGATGGATTATACGCTTTTTTAGCCAAAAAAACAGCCTACACTACTACCTATAAATATATATATACGATGCACGTCAATGGAAATTATTCAAAGTCCCTGATCGCTTGAAACAAGCTTTCAATAGGAAGGCAATTTCTGCAGTTGGAGAGCAATGAAAAATCTCAACAAAGACATCAGCAACTTACAACAGCTGCACAACATTTTCACTCATCCGAGAATAAAAAAGAAGGGGCGACTAAAGTATAAAAGCTGCAGACGACAGGAGAGATCTTCGTTAAGATGGTGTTTTTCTCCCTCCCTGTAGTCTCCAAATGTGTTCTACTTTGACATCACGAGGTTTTCTTTTTTGTGTTTATTTTATTTTTTTTTTGAAGTACTTGCTGTTCCTGTGACGTTGCCACAGCAGCTGTGCAATAATGACAACCCGTCAAAGATGAATTCACTTTCAAAAAACAATTTACAAACCCGAAAACATCCAGGATGACTGCATGAGTGCGAGTAATGAAGCGCAAGGTGTGTGTGCTTCCTTAAGTGGGTACGGGCCTGTATGTTTGTGTGTGTATTTGCTCTGAAATGTTCCTGTACTTTGTCGTGTGTTGTACGTGCACGTAGATTTAGCCGAAATGAAAACGATTCAAGAACAGAAATGAAGTGAAATGCTATACATAGCTGTATGCATGGCGTGTCATGTAAATGCTTACATAATAATTTAAATTAAATATGTGTATATACGTTATAATGTGTTTCATGTCACAATGAAAAACAATGAATTCAGTCATTACAAACAAAAATAATTGTCATTTAAGATGTGTTTTTCATGCTTGTTATAGCATAATAACGCGTAGCAATTTAATGCCACCTGTTAGGACATGTAACATTATTTAATGCATGTAAATGCGCACATGCATGTATTGTATTTCACTTTATTTCTGGGTTTACGTTGATTAATTTATATATATATATATATATATACAGTGCTTAACAAATGTATTAGCCCACCACCCAGTGTAAGGCGTTTGCCATCGCTGCCCTAAATGAACAGTATTGCTGATTACCAAAATATTTGATGTTTCTATAATGGTTAATCCACCAGTATGTGCAAACCAAGCTCTTTAATCAAAATGATATCTTTAATGCTAAAATATATTTATTGTTGTTATCCATGAATTCTCAAATTTACTGTTTTACAAAAAAGCAGAAAAAAATAGTAAAGCACATTATTATTATTTGATTGAGATGCCAAATTACAGTTATTTACTTGCATTCCTGAACAGAAACATTTGTTTTAGTGGTTGCAAAGAATGCAAGCTGTTATCAGGGCCAAAGGAGGTCGTACAAAATATTAACATTTGTGGTTAATATATATGAATAAGGACTATTTAATTGTTCCAGTTTGTCATTTGCCTAATAAATAAGAACACAATTTCTAGTTTGAAACAAGTTTTTGACAGATTTCTAAAATATTTGTGTTTTCTCATTTTTATGACAGGTGGTCTAATAAATTTGTTAAGCACTGTATATGTACATGTGTATATACATATATATATATAGAAATTAAGTAAATGCATTCATGAAAAGCAAATACAAATTGACGTGCCAATGTTTTGTATTTCACTTGATTTCGGATTTAGGCATTTCAAGTCTTCCATACCTGTGACATGTGGGCTTATGGGGTTTGCTTATTGAATATTACCATGCAGAAACTAAATGAGAGATGGAATAAAGCACCCCTCCCAAGCGTTAAGGTGTGTGTTTGTGTGTGTGTGTGTGGGTGTGCATACGTGCCTTCTTGCTGAGCCCAAATGAGCTGAAGGTAAACTCTAATTAGGGACGGGAGGCAGGACGGGTTGAGAAAAGGAAGTATTTTAGGGCGGAAGCGAAAGGGACAGCTGCAGCAGGAGAAAGGCAAATTGTTTTTGACAACTGATAAGTATTTCAAAATCCCAGAGGCATAATAATGATTTTAAGAAGGTTTTCTGCTCTTGAAATGTTCATTTTTAATGCATCCTTCATCCGTCATCAACAAGACGAAAAAAACATTGATATATCATTAAAAAAAAATAGGTTTATTTGTGAGAGCGAAATGAGATGTCTTGACAATTAAATATTTCTGAGAGGAAGCAGGTCAGCGAGAAGGAGAGGCAGCCGAGACAATTAAAATGAATCCTGAAACCGCTGATGTCAAAAGTGGGTGTTTTATAACAGCTTGTACTTTCACATGTGCGATGGTCCCTGATGGAAAATGGGTGCTAGACATGACTGATACCCTCTTGAGCTGGGCATTAATGAGACATGGGAGGATACAATTCAGAAATGGACAGAGTGAAAGAGTGATAAATAACAAAATGGAGGAGCCCTTAACATTTAAATACCATCACACACCTCGTGCACACACATCGCTGCTCACTGCGGCCGTGCTAAAGCAACACGCCTTCAGTTTATGCTGACATTCAGGTCAAGTGAGAGAAAAGGTACAGTGAGTACCAGACCTTGATGTGATGGTTACAGTCCAACATTGTCCAACAGCAACGACATTTATAAAGAAGCAGGCAGGTATTCATTGTCAGGGACGTTTCATTTGGACACAACCGTGATCGAACAGAAGGCCTTCAGGATACGGAGCAGTTTGTCATGGTGTGCAAATTGACTATTGTGTCTTGGTGAATGCCAACCGACCACACATCCCTCTGCAAATACAGGCTTTCAATATGAGTTAAGAAGTTGTCACACTCTCATTGCTCTCACCGGCATTGGAGACCAAAACATAGTTTAAAGAAGAAGGAATATTGGACTTCCGTTGATCCGTGCCTGATGTGCCAATGTTGTGTCTACAGCTTGTTTCCGCTGCCCTCTAGTGGTCAAAGTGAATGCAGGTTTAAAAGATAACCCTGGTTCCGTAAAACTTGGATCTGAATTTTTGTAGGTTTCGGGCCATTGTTTCCTACCGGTCAGATTGTACATTGCACGCGCCAAAGAACACGGCAACATCGCTGCAGCAAAAGTCCGGCATGGCAAGAAACGTAATCGTTCAGACAAGCGGACGGGTTTCAAACCAGCTGAAAGTGAAATTGTTTCAGCCACTTCATTTGGAGCGACACCTGAAAGTGAAACTGTAAAATCTGGGCACCCGCAACTGGGGTAAGCACTGTAGGTCAAAGTTGAACCAGGAAGTCAGTGAACAGTGATGGATGTTTACAACAGATAGTCTATTTTCTTTCTGACTTCTCTAACCTGGACTTTTTTTTTAAAACCTGTTTGATGATCTGGCTGGGTTTTTTTTTCTTACCCAGTCGTAATGTTTCTAATGTAAACTTAATAAATAATCATGTTTGATGGACTACTGTAGCAAAACTTGGTCAACATGTACATCCAGCGTCGTGTGGTGTCTCCTTCTCCGAGATCAAGTGTCAAAGACAAGTGGAGCTGACGGGTAGGAACACTGGTCGTCGCTGCCCCTCGGTGGTCAGAAGTATTAATAATTCCTATCGCTGCACGTCTGACTTTTTTTTTTTAGCGGTGTCGCGGCGGCCGCAGAGCACAAAGCACAATGTTAGCATGACAGGTGATTGAATGATGAATGTCAGGTCTATGGAAATAAGCTAGCTGGGAACAAAGTAAAAAAAAAAAAAAAGGATAAAAAATAAACTAAAACTGGGACTACACTATAAATGAAAAGCAAATGGTTGTGGTACAAGAAAGTAGCAGTATATGTAGTAGATGTGATGTATTTGTGTTTGAAGGTGATGCATAGAAATTGCACTGATCAATGCACAAATTCACTGTGATTGAATTGAGTAAATACAGGCATGTAAAATGATTAATTAATGTAACAAAGATAATTCTTAAATTCAACATACAAAATGGGCCCCCAGGCCACCCTATGTACATTCAGTGCAAATGCATGATGCAGGTTTCTGTACACTTCGTCGGGCAGAGGATGCGCTGCAAGCAGTGCTTATCATTTTCCCTATTAGAGATTAATAGTCTCAATCACTCAGCTAATTAATTGTGATAACAAACAATAAGCAGCAGGATATTGAGAAACGGGAGAGCCCTAAATGCTAGCAATTAATTCAAGTCATTTAAAGTTTGAAACTCAGCCCCTTTCTGCCGCTCGATATCTGGAGGCCTCGGTATCTTATTAATGGAGGGTGGCTGTACAGTCAGTTTATTTGGTCGTTAATTATAACAAGACGGAACACACTTCTTATTATTGTACTGTGTGCAGCACTGACAGGGTAGTTTTATAGCATTTGACTGTATTTGCCCACATCCATTTAGACGTTCAGAGAGTACAGGACATTTTTTGAGTGTAGCAGACGTAACGAAGCCAATGTGTGTGTGTGTGTGTGTGTGTGTGTGTGTGTCACTCAGTAATTATGCGGTACACTGGCTCTATGAATGCTTCCATGGTGCAACCGAGTGTAAAACCTATAAACTACAAGATTGCCACACGCCCGTGTGCAAAACTTCTGTCTTCCCTTTTTTCCTTCAACACACCAGTGCGCTGACACACACTTAAAAGAGACACACATAAGAGGCATGCAGCCAAGCACACACACACACACACACACAAAACTAAGGTTTTAATCCATCAACAATAACAGATCCCCCCCAGGGTTATCGGTGGAAGGGCCGCGATTGGCCTGCCACACTAAAATGCAAAGCGTAAGCATACGACGAACAGTGATTTAAGCATATGAAATTATTAATCTTAAAACTGACATTGGTTATGTTGAGGTTAAGATTTAAGGAGGTTGGAGCAAAGTGCTATATATATATATATATATATATATATATATATATATATATATATATATATATATAAATACATAAAACTGCCTAGAGGCCATTTTCATTGAAATCAACGGGAGTGTGAGTCGGCATTGCATTTCATGACAAATATGCCCATTAGATTATCAGTTATTATGTTTGCGAAATTGACATTTTGACCTGCTGATTGCAGTAGTGATTGCTTGAGTGAGTAATGATTTCACCCTAACTAACAGTGACTGACTCGTCTGGCTGCTGTAACGATAATTCCCAGGTGCAGTTGCAGGGCTGCAGTCAGTGTTCTCAGATGCAGCATGAGAGTTTTCACCACAGCCTGTGCCGAGAAACAAAGGGGAGGTTGTGCTTTAAACGAGATAGTTAGGCAGCTTGCAACAGGCCCGGCTTGCTATTTTTTACACACCGGCACTAAGCTCATTTCTAAGCTACAGTCGCTGCCTGTTATTTTTTCACGGGTGGTTTCTTACAAAGAATGGTAATTGCACGCAGGATTTGTTGTGATGACATGAAGAAAATCAACACAGACGCTTGACTGCAAATTATTTAAATAAATGTGTCCAGGTCACGAATCTAATATACATTATATGGACAAAAGTATTGGGCCACTCCTCTTAATCATTGAATTCAGGTGTTTCATTCAGTCCCATCGCCACAGGTGTATAAAATCAAGCACCTTTGCCACCGTTGCAACATGTCAGTTCGTGAAATTTCTTCTCTCCTAGATATTCCACGATCAACTGTAAGTGGTATTATTGCAAAGTGGAAACGTTTAGGAACCACAGCAACTCAGCCACAAAGTGGCAGACCACGTAACGTTACACAGCGGGGTCGCCGAGTGCTGAGGCGCATAGTGCGTAAAAGTCGCCAAAGCGCTGCTGACTCAATAACTGCAGAGTTCCAAACCAGCTCTGGCATTAATATCGGCACCAAAACTGTGCGCCGGGAGCTTCATGGCATGGGTTTCCATGGTCGAGCGGCTGCACGCAAGCCTTACATCACCGAGCACAATGCCAAGCGTCGGGTGGAGTGGTGTAAAGCACGCCGCCGTTGGACTCTGTCGCAGTGGAAACGTGTTGTGGGGTGACGAATCATGCTTCTCTATCTGGCAGTCTGACGGACGAGTCTGGGTTTGGCGAATGCCAGGAGAACGTTACCTGTCTGACTGCATTATGTCAACTGTAAAGTTTGGTGGAGGAGGGATGATGCTATGGGGTTGTTTTTCTGGGGTTGGCCTCGGCCCCTTAGTTCCAGTGAAGGGAAATCTTAATGCTTCATCTTACCAAGTCATTTTGGACAATTCTATGCTTCCAACTTTGTGGAAACAGTTTGGGGGAAGGCCCTTTTCTGTTCCAGCATGACTGTGCCCCAGTGCACAAAGCAAGGTCCATAAAGACATGGTTGGATGAGTTTGGTGTGGAAGAACTTGACTGGCCCGCACAGAGCCCTGACCTCAACCCCACTGAACACCTTTGGGATGAACTAGAACGGAGATTGCGAGCCAGGCCCTCTCGTCCAACAGTGTCTGACCTCACAAATGCTCTTCTGGATGAATGGGCAAAAATTCCCACAGACATGACCTACAGTCTATGGGCCCAAAACTGCATAATCATAACTTCAGCTGTGTAAGAAAGGAGAAAGATCATGAACATATTGCTTACAGTTTAATATATCATCTGCAGTGATTTAGAACAGAAATTATATAAGATCCACTCTGTGTCAGTATTTACAGTCTGTAAACATTAGTGCGGGAAGAGGGGGTGCTGTAGGGGTTGCAGCCCCCCACCCCTGCTGGCCCGAGCGAAACAAAATGGAAACATCGTTTTACCGTCATCATTTAATTCTGTGTTCAAAATAATGTCAACAGTTTCCCATCAAGTGTTTGTGGATGCATTATTCTGAAAGAGCAATATTACTGACCGCTGCTGATTCTGAGAGGATGGAACGTCTGAAACGTGACGCATCATTGACAACATGTTGAACAGAGCAGCCCGCACATGTTCAGGTTTGCAGTTTTGACCATCGGCCGCTGAGCTGAGTTGGAGGTTTGAATATCCTCGACCACATGCACAATGTTGTTTACTCTGCTGAAATATTCCGTGCACGTTTCAGATGTAACCGTAGAAAATGTGTCGCATCCGTCAGTTGTATCCAGGGCAGTCGCCCCAGCTGAGAATGCGTTCCCACCTGCATGTCTTCTCTGCGGCGTCCATACAAATGCTTTCTTTGACGAGTTAACAGTCAGTTCCTTTGTGATTGCGACATGCATATCTATGACCGTGAGAAAAGATCATTTCGGTGTAAATTGAAGAATGACTCTCACTTTATGTATTATGTATTCTGTATCTATCCAGCCCCCCCCCCCCCCCCCCCCCCCCCCCCCCCCTCAAAAAAAGGAAACAAAAATAGAAATTATGCAATTAGACCTTGGACCCTTCCTTACAGAGGCAGGGGTTTCATTGCCACAATTGAAGAAATAATTAACAAAAGAAGACAAAGAGAAAAGAGGAGAAGAAAGAAACAGGCCCAGCTGACAACAGATGTGCCACCAGGACTAGAAGCATAAAAGGTACCCTCTGGAGTTTTCTTCCAAACAAATTAAACGCATGTTTATATCCATTCAAAATGCATTGCGTGTGCTCTTCGGTCCTCTTCTTCAGTGCCTTCGCGGGCGCATTGCTACGCCTCTTAGCGTGTTACTGTCACCAACTGCTGATCAGTGGAACAGTGTGAAATCGGTGGCATGATACAAACAAAATGAGGACCTACTCGTAAGAAACACTGCTCCATAGCACTACTAGTGGTTGAAATCTCTAGTGTACCTTTAACCCTTAACCAAGTGTTGTAGGTGCCTAAACCTTAAAAAACATTTGAAGTTTAAAAAATAAGGTCTGCATTCTACAAATCCAGAATTGTCCAAAACAAATGTTGAGTCTGGTGACAGGGTTGATTTAGGAGAAGCAGAAGTTGTTGAAGTCGAAGATGAGCATGCTATCCAGGATCTCTGATCTTGAGGATGAGATGAGTGTCGTGTTGGACAAAAGGACTAAGAAAACTAGCCGCCTGCGTACCCTCGGCTGAAGAAAGAGAAGAATCAATGGTCCACCTCCTGGCACACGTTCAAATGCCCCAAACCCCTTTTCCCCCTTTTTGTTTCATTACTGTAGAAAACTGTAACTTTCACACAGCTGCACAGAGACGGTGTTGAAGTGAAATAAATGTACAGGCAGGAGGCAAGCAGCACAGACACTTTATTGATTTTGTGTAGATCCTCAGACAAAACCATGTCACATTTCATTTAAAAAAAAAAACATTTTACAAGCTCAACAAGGTGTGCAAAAGACTCTAGGACCCGGGGAGGGGCCAGATGCTGCACAGCGCTGCAGTTATCTCCAGTGAGATCCAGTGAGGTTTTTATCACTGCAGTGCTTTTGTTTTATCTTGATCAAAGTTGTGGTTATAATTATTACTGCAGACTTCCCCATACAGCCACAGAATTGACACCTCTGACATTTCATTTAATCACACTGCTGCCATGGAAGGTTTTTTAAATAACTCCGAGAGAGACAAAGGAAGAAAGAGGTTAAGCTTACATACCTCAGTACCTATGCAGAGACTTAGAACTTCCACCCTTCCACACTGAACGCCTCTGATCCTCTTGTCTCCCTCTCCTCCCTCTTTCCGCCCTCCTCTCTTTCATCTGAAGACTCTGAGTGCTGAACCACTTGATGCTTTCATGTGATGTGAGCGAATGGCAATTAGTGTTGCATGTGTGTGTGCGTGTGAGGGAGCGTATCAATTAGGATGTAACCCGCTGCGCAACTGACATGTATGGAACGACACCTGGAGAAAATACAGGGATGCATGCATCTCTGTAACTCCCTTTTTATCCTTCACTTGATCTGCCTCCATTACTCGCCGCTATTCTCTGTAGCCAGGGCAGGGTGAGAGAGAGAGAGAGAGACCAAGAGAAGACGGAGAGAAGACGGAGCATCGGGTTGGTTGACTGAGAAAAATGACGCAGGCTGACGAATTGGTAAGCTGTTGTAGAAATCAAAAGAACAAAGCATTTTAACTGCCTCACAGATCTCTGAGAAACTAAAGAGGCATCGTCGGCCAGTCAATAGAGCACGGGTTTATGGTCAAACGAAGACTAAATGTGAGACAGCCTAAGGGAGATGTGTATCAGTGGGTATCGGTTCAAGTGTTTTACCTTGCCGTTTGCAAATTTGTCAGACTTGAATACGGCATAGCAACCTAATGTTAAGGCTTTCAAACAAAGCAAATTAGCCAAATAAACATGCCAACACGAGCCATTGCCATTAGTCATTATATAGATTAATTGCCTAATATGTTGTGTTAGCTTGACGTGGAGTCAGCGTACTGGCCGGTATGTTGTTAGCCGATGGTGCTGGTTACATGGAGGGGTGTACGCTTTGCTGCTTGCTAAGGTGAGGTAGCTGAGAATGATGATTTGGTTTTGTTGCTTGATGGGTTGAGCAGCACGCTGGAACATGTTGTTAGCTGGTTCTTGTTGTTGTTAGTTAGCATATTGCTATGTGGCTAACAATCTGAATGAGTTCTACTGTCACCTCAAAACACCCATAAACATTCGAGTCTTGAGGTCCACTCTGAAGGACCACCCCAGCCGCCAGTTCATCCGCTTCCTCTTTCATGGTTTCCACCCAGGCATCGAGGTCAACCCAGAACCACCATTCACTTGCCGTAATCTCCGGTCTGCACTTACCAAGCAAGATACAGTGGACAGAAACTTAGCTAAAGAAGATTACAACAACTTCGTGATAGATCGACCTTATCCGTCTAGCTGGCCGTGGCCCCTGGTTGGCTAAAGCTGACTTTACCAGTGCTCTCAAAGTTTTGCCCATACATCCTCATTTCTGGAGGTTCTTTGGCATTTCTCGGAAAGGTCCCTACTACATTGCCATGTGTCCATCTCATTCTCAGGTGCAAGGCCATGTTCGATTCACTTTCCGAAGCACTCTGCTGGATCCTACTCACCTCATACAAATAAAAGGGTATGTTTTGATTATGCTTCTTCGATGTTTGTCCAAAGTATCGAGGATCATTTAGCTCCAACTGGGGGGAGATTGATGTCACCTGGCACTAATTCCAGAGATCCTCCCTGATTGGCAATAGACGGCAGGTGACCAGGGTATAAAAGGGACGGGGAAGACAGCAAACTGGTTGGTCTCCAGGAGAAAGGAGGAGAGCCACTGTTTTGTACACTACTACATGTCTACAGAGTACCTTTAGTGATGAACCTTAATGAAATGGTTTATGGTTTTCCTTTCTGTGGCTAATCTGACTAAATGTCTTTAGAAAAAATACTCGCCTGCATGCTGGTCCATCCAGCACAGTACAGCAGTTATTTCTAGCCACTGTCAACCAGGAGCTGAGGACATCCGAAATGGCCACCAGGGAGTGTGTGTATATCAACCGAAACCCCTCTATTAAGAATATTGTGATGGGTCTTCAACTCGCATGCGTCAAAGAAAGCCAGTTTTTAGAAAATTGAGTGAAATGTCTGACAGAGAGAAGATAATTCCACAAATTAGCTCCCTTGGCTGTTAGTACATTAACTGGATTCATTGTTGTAGGCATTCATGGAAAATGAAGGCACCTTTGTCAAGACAAACAACTTTGTTCTTGTTCAGCGTTTGATGGAGAAACAATCGTGTTGACACAGGTTAAACTGTAACATATTGGCAACCATATGGTGCCTATTTAGGATGCTTTGCAAGCCTAGAAGAGCAATTAGAGGAAAGCCTGGAGTACGCTTCAGAACGTGTAGCTGTGAGACATACAAGCTATGTAAACACTTTCATTTACAATAAGCAGCAGCAGAAGCATAATCGGGGGTTAGAGATGTTGTTGCAAGAGCGCCAGTTTTTGTAATTCTGCGATAGACACAGCCTGCTCAGAAGTCACTCCACATAGAACTGCATATACCAATGCAGTAACTGAGAAACATGAACTGGCATGATAGAGTACAAGCATTGGCACTTTTGTCTCCCTGTGATTCATGATTGGCCCAACTGTTTTGCAGACTTTTTCCACTTGCTACAACAGCTACTACAGCCACTTTATTTTTTTATGCTTCACTGTAGGAACTCATGATGATCGTTCATTCAATTTCACATTTCAACAAAAAAAACTATAATTAAACTTTGATGCGCTTCGAACAGTATAACCTGCAAGAGGATCAGCCAATCTGGCTAGTCGCCTGATTTCAAGGGAGCAATAATTTGGAGCTGATGATTTCGACCTCTTATCTACACAGCAGTTAAGTGGTACTTGACATTGGGGGTTAAATTATAAGAGAGACATCACTGGTCCCTGTGCAAAACTTTTCTTGTCCCAGTTCACAGGGAGGGGAGAGGTTTTTGAAAGTTTTGCGGGACTACACACTTGCATAGTATGTTGATGGCGGTCCTTTTGTCGTATCTGCAGCAACTGACCCATCCACCTGAAATGGCGCAACAATGTATGAACAGCATTACATTGAGGGACTAGTGGGGTGATTTTTGAGTAATTGTGGAACTTCCGTCACCTCTCATTTCACTTACCGTATAATAATCTCATAAACCCTTCTCGGAGGTGATTGGCTTATCAGTTTCAAGGTCCCGTCATCTATCACGCTGCACGTGTGAAGCATAATCTGTCAGAAAGGCTGCTGCTTTAGGCGCAGCGTGAGGTCATTTTCGGATAAATTAGAATTAATGATGAATAGGTTAAATTATGATTGATAGACTAAGCCTGGCATATTGAGTGCCTAATTGTAATATGTTACTGCTTCAGGCCTCCCACTATCAGCACTCATTTTGAATCTTATTTTAGGTTCAAGTATCCTCCACACAGGATTTATGACATGGGTAAAAATCAGTCCTTTGGCCATGCAAATCCTTAGCGGAAACAGATGAGACAGCAAAAGTTGAGTTTAGATTAATATTTTAGGTATTTTAAAGTCATGTCCAAAATAGCCCAGAACCATTCATTACCATATTTCGACTCTGACTCATTCCCAACATTACTTTTCATTCAAAAGTTAATATATCTATAATCACCCGGAGCAGCAGTCATCAGGTGTTTCTCTTTCAAACTGTTACTGAGTTATTTCTACACATTTGACAGAGATAATGCGCCTCATGAGTAGTTGCCGTCTCCTCAAAGTGACGCTGGAGGGAGTGAGGATGTCCCGTTTGGTAAATACAATGCGTCCATCCGCCAGTGAAGCAATCGAGGAGACGCATCAGCCAAATGGCGAATGTCACGAATGGCACAAGTCAGAAATGTCACCTGTGGCCATCTCAACGCAACTTCAGGTCCACAGGATCATCAGTGTCATTCGACTGTTCGTATGTACAAAGTATTGGGAACAGTGGTCTCTTTGCTATGGTCTGGAGAGGCTGGTCTGCTGAGAGGGACAATTGGTCCAAATGGTCTCAGATGTAATCCAAAAAATCTCCCAAGAAATGTCCAAAAGATCAGAGAGAATGGATTCACATGGCAAAATTTAAGGTTTTGGACCCATTAAACATATGTGGAACTGCCTTGAAAAGTCCACACAAGAAAACCTATTGGGTCCCAACCAGAATTCGGCCAGCAGCTTGTTAATGGCAACCAAACGCGGCTGACTGGGGTGAAAAGGGACATGCAAAACCAAATACTCAGTGCGCTGTGTGCATTTTCTTTTTATCTCCTTAATTTGTTAAAGAAGCCAAATTTGTGACTGTTTTTTTTTTTTGGGGGGGTGGGGGGGGGGGAGGGGGGGGGGGTTGTGATAAAGGAAGTGTGTTTTCCAATCATTCAATTCCAGAAAGAATTATAATCCCAGTTACTGCCATAATATATGTGTCTCTTACAACTGCAGGTAGTGCTGCAACACAATATATAATATTACAGGAAGAAACCCACATCAGCAGTGACCACAAGGAACATCCCCTCTAAGCACAAGCTCTCTCATATTACACACAGACACAACGCCCTTTAAATGACCCCCCCACCCCCCCCCCCCCCCCCCCCCCCCCCCACCCCGTTGGCTGACCTAACCACTGTAATCGTCTCTTTGTCATTTCTATCATTGGAAGGTCATCAGCCACACACACACACACACACACATATAAATACCTGTCTTGCATCCCTTTTTTCCTATAAGCAGTCTCTTCCTTTTCAACTTCCTCGAAATAAATAAATAAATGAATGAATAGATAGTTGAAATAAGGCACCACACACACACACACACACACACACTCACACACAAAAACAAAAGAAGCTAACCTGCTCATCATGATGTGTCGTGTTTTCCCATCAAAGCTCTAAGTCCAAGTAATAGACAAGAACTCTCTGTTGAGTCTCATTAGTATTTCAGGTGGTCAGGTCATCAGATTGTCTGTCTATCTGTCAGTGTGTGTGTGTGTGTGTTGTTTATCTGCCAGACCTGTTTCCTATCTTCTCCAATAACAACATGTGGGACCTTTTTTTTTTTTTTTTTTATCAGGATCACAGCCATCTGGATAGTGGCTCATCACAAACAATAAAGGTTTCTCTCTAAAGTTTGTAAAGCTCCTGCTGGAATTGATAGTGTTGGAATATAAATTGTAACGACTGAGGGCATGTTGCTGAATGCAAACCAAGCAACTGCAATGCTCTCATTTTAATATTGACTCTCGATGGGTCTGGCAAATTTTCAGAAGCAGGATGCCAGGAGTGAGCTTGCCAAAGAAAAACGAGTAGTTCAAGTGGCAATAGACAGGTTTTTTTTTTTTGCTGTAACTTCTCATTATGAATGTAAATGTTGGAGCACGTGCACAATGTAACGGCTATAGAATGATGACACCATTGGCGTTTAGATTGTTTCCCCTATAAGCCTGGCTTTCACTGTGCGGTCACGGCTGCCACCGGGTAACGATCTCCCGGGAAAATGAAGGCTCGATTTACGGCACAAAGGAAGTGCTTCAACCACTGCAACCAAAACAGGAAGAGGATAGCGCCTCTGCCGTTCTCTTTGGACATCCGTGGCTTTCACATAGTGTGTTGTGAAGACAAAGAGGACAGCGCTTATGTTTCCCCTGGTAGGCTTAAAGTAGCTATCACCATGAAGCAGAAATTGCGGACGGTGGAACAACAAGTAACTGTGAAAACTCTACCCGGCAAAAGCAAAAGAGGAGGAGGAGGCAAAGAAGGTGACGAGGTAGAGAGATCAAAACCGAAATGAAACACAGGTGAACCTTGGATGGGCATTCACTCGGTGGAGAGAGCTCCGGGACTTGAGGGGGCTCCAAACCAACATTCAGTTGGCTCAGTTCACAGCACTGAGATCAGGGTTTCTCGTTCAAATTGGGATTCTTACAGTTGGTTCCTGCTTTGGACAGTGGCCAGGCTGCTAGCGGCAGCTACTTGTTTGTCTAAAACATGGGTCACTAACAGGCGGACCGCGGTCCGAGTCCGGACCCAGACCTGTAATCAAGAAATTATTATGGGATTTTACATTTTGACAGTCGTTGATACAACTACTAGGCTACTTTAATATATATCACACTAAGTCACAACGCAGGTTAGACATTATGATGTTCCGGACCTTTGCTGGAGGACATTTTCTCTAACTGGACCTCTTTGAACTTTAGTTGAATACCCCTGTTCTAAAATGATGACAATTTCACTTTACCTCTTCGATGTACGTGCTTCTTTCTTATCTCTTATTTCCAAAGTGGTGTTGATCGTTTCTTTGCGGAAATCTGGAAACAAATGCAGTGTGTCCTGTGTTGTTGGTCGCTGTCTGGCTTACGTCACTTCAGCGTTCCCATCGGCAGTGCTAATGCAAACAGATGAAAAGCCCTTGAAGGTATGTAGTTCTCGGGGATCTCCCCAGTGGGCAGTTCCTCTCAGGAAGTCCCCAGAACTGTTTGGTATAGCAATGTCCCAGCAGGATGAAACATTAGGCGTTTTCTGAGGTTGTGTTACAAAAGGTGTAACTTTGATTTTTCATCAGGGTGCTGACACGAGCTCTGGACTTTCAATAATGCAGAGCATTGCATTTAAAGTTTCTCTATGATTTTGGTGAGTAGTTCAAATCATCAAAGGCATCCTCATACTAGCAACATTATGTGGAAAAAGTCATGTAAAACTTCAAGCTACCTGGTTGCTATATTGTCCACTGCTGTCCAAAGCAAACGTACTTTTATTGTCGTCCAAGTCCAAACGTATCTTTTGAAACACAAAGTCAGTGAAGTGGAACGGCTCAGTAAACAAAGTTTGGACCCGAAAGTACGATTCACAGTCAGTTGAGTCAGGTGACGTAGTTAACTCAAACAGCCCACCCTACTTTCACAGGTCTGTATACATGAATATTTATGAACAACATATGAAATACAAAGTTCCACACAAAGTGTGTATTGTACCGGCCGTAAATCGTTTTTTGGATTCACATTCTGTTGTCGTCCCGACTGGGAGAAACCCTCTGCATGTTAATGCGAACAGCTGAAGTGTGCTTTCCTGACAAACTGCCACTGGGATTGGTATGTCAGGGGTTGCAGCAAGGAGAACTTAAGCAATAATTGCTGTTAGAACCGCGGCGTTCCAGTCAATAATATTCTTTTCACAGCTCCTGGGTACACTCATCGCTTTCTAAAGGCTTTCAGGGCGGCCTCACAGTGATGCAGCACCTCTTCTGCAAGTTTCAACGGCGAGGCAGCAACTGAGAGCCAACGAAAAATGCACCGGTGACAACGTGCAACAGCATGAAAGATAATATATCACAAAACCAAAATATACGTTACTATTCAACACAGACGGTGCTTTAAGGATCACATATTTTTTTTACTGCAGAATTATCTGAATTGTATATAGTTTAGTTTAATTTCATTTCATTGTCATTTATCTTTAGAAGTCATATTGCATGTTTATAAGAAAGAAAACAACTGTAATTTTGAAAATCTACAATGGAACATGAAATTGAGATTGAAAATTTGTTGATTGAATGAGTTGTTTTGTAGACAATTTCCACATTTTACCCGTATAAATATTAGTTTGCAGCTCATTTAGATGTTAACAGATGCTTTGTGGCTGTACAACCTTTGTGTTGCTGACTTTATTTTTCAGAAAATAATGAATTTATCCGCAGATGGTGCATTTTTATTGAGGACTATTTTCAGCTGCATATTTTTGTGTGTGGCGGGGGGGGGGGGGTCAACTCAAAACAAACTGTGTGTGTGTGTGTGTGTTCGTGGTAATGAAGGAACATGCAGTGGCTCTAGCAAGCTGGCAGGTTTGAGGACTCACAACCGACACTCTTCTGTGAGCAGAGTGTCATTCAGAGAAACGTTGGCGAGGATTCTGGACCAGGAAGCTTGCAATATGATAACTTAGCAGAACCTTCACATTTCAAAATCCAGCTTTTGTCGAGCAACACAAAGTATTTCACAACACTGACCTGAGACTTTGTCTGTCTGGCTGCCTCATTGTCGACTTCATGTAAGTATTTAAATGAATGAGAGGATGGAGGAAAAGTCGACCTTCCTGGTAAAAAAAACCAAAGTATTTTTAGTGTCCTAATATGAGTGAATGACTAGCTGTACGTCATGGGTGAGTGGCTAAGATGGCTGGCTGATTCACGAGCCCACTGATTGGCTGAGAGCTTGAATGGATGACAGGTTAAATAAATTGGCCAGATGACTGAATCACTGGCTGACTGAAGGCATGCACCCAACAAATTGCGGAGTGGAACGCCACACAGCATGAAAATAGAACCGTCCTCTTGGGTCAAATTAATACATTTTTTTTGTTGTTTTTTTTTTTTTTCATCTTTATTTTAAATTTCCATTTTCTGTCCAGCTCCGTCTGAGTTAATGTGAAATTATCCCGAGCTGAAGCGCGCCTGAGCTGTTGACAGCTAAAACGGCAGAGATGCGGCAGGTTAAACGGCTTCGTGGGGTGTGGTGGCCTCCTTCCTGGCTGACTGACTGGCTGGCTGGCCGGACTGAGTTTTTTAGATTGGCCTCGTTTCCGTCTGACTGAAGCAGCAGCTGGCTGCCTGATTGACTGTCGGAGAGATTGACCAGGGGGACTCACTGATTGACGTCTGACTGTTTTAGCTTAACTGATGGATGGATATGTATAAATAAACACAACAGCAGATAACTTTCAGTCTTCACTTACATGATTGTTTCAAATAGTGCCCTGCTCCATTTTATGACAATACTATGCTGGTATCACTGTGGAAATACACTCCCATCAGGAGCGTTTGCTGTTAAATACACTACGTCGCACGTCGTATTTTGTTCATTTATATGTTGTATTTCTTTGGTGGATAAACATCTGTGACCCGACTCTGGAAACCTGTTTAAATTCTATTGGACAACCTCAAAAGAACATTGCAGTCAAGCTTAAAACAAGGTGTGTATACACAGATGTACACACTTTTAAGATACTGTTGATCAATGCACAAATCGACCCTATTTGTCATTCCTCACCAGTCGTCCTCAGCGTGTCCCCCGTCTCTTCCCAGTCACCTGATCCCTGACCTGCCTGCACAGCTGTCCCTCATTACCCCATAAGCCCCCCCCCCCCACAGTGTCTATGCCTACAGTGACGGCCCGCTCACGCCAAAAAGAGGCACAGCAAAGTTCATCTGTGCGTCCCGAGGTAATAAGAGGCGCTGTTCAAAGATGTCCAAAAATGCTGCAGTTCACTGGCTTCAAATCAGAAACCATTGTAATTACGACTTCTGGCCCCAGCACTAACAATTTCCCATCTAGTCTGGGTGCCGTACCTAATGATGTTAAAAGTTTTATTTCTGACTCGGAGTTATGTTTTGATGCTCAGGGCCTATGGAGTTACTTGTTGTGTATTTATCAAGCAATAAAATAAATAGGTTTGATAGCAAAACTATCCACACTCACAAAGGTGCGATTTAAAAATGCCATCCACAAGTTTTATTTAGAAATCTAAAAAGTTTTGTTTGCAGCGTTGCAACCATGAAACAGCGAGGGAGAAGCAGGCTGAAGAAACAATGAGAGTGTGGCTATATTGGAAACTGCCTACTACACTAGCAGTTCGTACTGATTTGGCCAAAATGTAGCATGTAGCATGCAGTATGTGAAAAACACCCGGCTGTCGGACTGATTCGGGAACAGGCCTTCCTGGTTGGCTCCCTCCCTGTGTGTGACTGGGAGTGGAGACTTGTGCGCTGGAGTCGGAGCTGAGCCCACCAGCTGCAACCTGTTCCGTGATAAAGACCTCTACTAATACTCAGCCCAGCCACCTCCACGCTGCCAGATCGTAACCTCTACCAGTTAGTCTACCGGCCTTTCTTTAGCCCTGCTTTTATCCCTCCGCCCTGCAGTTCCACCTGCTCTGACTCCGGCCCCTTTCTCCCATTGTGTCAGCCTTGCTCCCCTGCTCTGGACCCCTGCTCTGGACCCCTAATCTAGCCCCTTGCTCTGGACCCCTGCTCTAGCCCCTGCTCTGGACCCCTTATCTAGCCCCAGCCCAGATTCCCAGCCCAAGCCTCTCCATACAATTTAAATGATCACCAAGCTTTCCTCATCTGAGTCTGCACTTGGGTTCACTAGTTCAGCCCCACTTCACACTTCCTCAAAACCTCAAAATCTGAGTTAGTAAACCCTGGAGGAAAGTATTTGTTTTGTGACCATTCAGTGAAATATATAAGACCGGTTTCACTTTAGGAAGACCTAAATGATTGCCTATTGCACTGTGAGAGTCTGCAGAACAGTGCAAAGTCTTTCAATATTGTCGCGAGCACAATGGGGTGACTGTCTACCAAGACCTTCACAGACACCCTGCAGAACTGATTCTTCACTTTGAGGAATTTTAATTCAAGGGGCGGGCGTTTGAATGAAACTTTTCCTGGGACTCCTCCGGACCTGCAAACCTCACCTCACTCGTACACTTGCCAGACAAGACACTAGGACTTTCTACCCATGACAAATACCCAGTTTAGGTAGAAGAGCCAAACAAAGGAATAGAAGTTGTGGCACGAAACGCTTTCTCAGCGCCCCGAAACTGTTTTGGCTAGTTGGTAAAAACAACCTTGAACCAACTTGAGCTCAAGCGACATTGTTTTCATTTCAATCTTAGTTTTTTCTGGACGTCTTTGAGTTTCTTCCGTTCCTCGCCAAAGTCTGCGCACAATTCTTTTTTATTATTATTTATTATTATTTGCTTGGGTTTGTCAGGCAGTGCGATGAACACCATTTCTGACATGAATCATGAGTGATGACTCTCTTTTGGAGTTTACACTTCCAGACTTCTTTGCCCTCAAAGTTTTATTTCCAAAACTCTGGACAGTTACTGGTTTACAAATCCTGTTTAGTGTTGCTCATTCATGAAATGATTTTCTTCGAACTTATTAATAAGCCTATCTATGTTGAATTGAAGACATATTTTGTGAACATTTATTAGGTCCAGTCTAATCAGCAAATCAGCAACTGCAAACTAATTGTAGTAATTGTTTTTGTGAAGTCAAAAAACCTGGACCTCTTGTTTAGTCCTCAAGACTCATTGAGGTGACTTCCCCAGCCAAGACGTCTAGTTGCTTCGACTTAACTTCTAGATATAATGTGTGCCTAATAAACTGCAGAGGAAAATGAGATTGCAAACTTTTAACAATGTTTTCTACAGGCGGGTGGGGTAGCCGAAAGCTCCTGGTGATACTGGCTACGCAGGCAGGATCTAGAAGTCGTGGGGGTACAGATCTATTCATAGCCCCAATTGAAGAAAAACCCACAGCACAAAGCCCCTCCAACTAACCGATGAAGCGTTCAGTAGCATGCCAAAAGCCACACGTCAGGAGTGTGGAGTAGCAGTTCCCCCTGCAGCCCCTGACAGAGCACATCAAGTCTTGTGCTGTCATTGATGTTGGCAGTGACGGTAACCTGGCTAATGCGGATAGTGAGCCAGAAGAGAGAAAATGTAAGAAGTACTCATTTAAGCTTTTGTTAGTGTAAGTGTCTAACAGAAGTTTGAAAATACCACTGTTGCTTCTTGCTTGTAGCTTCAATTTCTTCACAGCACCTAGGCAGAAATGTCCTGTCCAGTGTTTCCCACTGACTTTACTGAGGTAGACGCTTCTTCATGCGGGGGTGGGGTGGGGGGGGGGGGGTATCCATTTAAGCAGCAATGCCTGGACCATCTGGAACTTGTGCAACAGTTACAGATGGCAGGTGCTGCTCAGGGTTAGCAGTGGTGTGGGAAAGTTAACGAGGGTAAACAGTGTTAAAGTGCAGTAAAAACTGGCATGTCACACGTAAACCATGAATTGTTTAGCTTAAAAAGCTACCTTGGTAGGTAACATAGCAGCCGTTTAACATTACAACTATTTTAAGTATCACACAAGCTCAGCGTTATGGAGTGCCAGAGTGGTTCTCCCATTAACTCACATGTTCATATATGTTGCCACTGAATAGGTTGCGGATGTGACTTTGTCAATGCCTAAGTAAGGCTTGGTGGCTTTCACTCGCGATTTGAATCTTTTTGCTATCGTGACAAGCATAAATAATGAAACAACATGCTGGTTATCTACCTGCGACCCTACCAAGGCCATACCTGTGTGTGGATCACTTCCTTACATGGAGTCCCTTACCTCTCAGGATGGATGTCAGAAGAAGTCCTGCTGAACGGGACACGGCCCTGATGTCCTTTTACATGCAACCTCATGCGGAATGGGTGCAAAACTACAGACTGGAAATTAGTTGACAAGAAAAATGATTCAAGTGTATCCTTCATGTTTATCCTGTGAAACCTTGACCCACTGTATTACACTGTATACTGTGTTGTATGCAGTACTTTTTGTGCATATAGTATCTGGCATTACACATCGGGTTTTTTTTTATTTGCCAATTTGCTGCCCTCTGTCTTGTAGCTTGAAGGGGAATCCAGACTCTCAGATATGGATAAAATAAGTGTCCAGGACGTGACCTATGTCTGGGACCTCCCTTGCCTAACTGAGAACATGTTGAAGATCAGAAGTCCAGGTCGGGGACAGAGTTTGAGTCGCTCTTGGAGTCTCAAACAGGTTCAAAGAATTCACTGGAGACGATCAGAGTTCGATGCAGTAGAGTTTTATCCTCCAACAGTGATAAAACCCGAGCCAGTCCCACAATCTGACTGAGGAAAGGTGTTACGCACACGTTCTTATATAGTCCACCAAGCCCTACCTTCTGGTGGTTTTTCTCCCCCCTTTCTCTAAAAAGAATTCATCGTTGCTGGGTAAATATTGATGTAATTTCTCTCAAATTTGGGATGGTCCAGCCCCCTGCCCAGACATGTCCAGGCATGTCTCTGATTCCAGTATGTTGGGGATTTTCCACACTTGGGCAATGCCTGGACATGTTCTGTGACACACTTGTTTTTGGGAATCTTCTGGACTGTATTTTTTTTAAAAACTTTATGATTTTCAGGTTACATGCCAAAACAAACACAATCTCTTTATACATGCAAACTAGATATGGATATAGCTGATATGCTGAGCACTTTTTAACTTCAACAAACAACAGGAGTTTGGGAAATGTCTATCTCCAAAAGTTAGAAGTGGCAGTTCTTTTCTTGTTTCATCTGAGTGATGTCGTATTAGTAATAAATGCACGTCGCGTTATCATCGTTTACTGTCACGGTTGATGCTGTAAAATGTATTGAAAATGATTTTTTCCTTTCCTGGTTGGGTGGTTTGTAATACTGCAAATGCAAGGAGTTTTATCAGTGTGCAGGAGGAGACTATCGTTGTTATCTTAAGTAATATTCTCTTTCTAATATTTTAGTCTCTGAGCTTGCTTTTGTGTAACTGTTAACTGTTTTTTTTTTGGTTTTTTTACACCGCATATGTGTATATGTCTTTGATATTCAACTTGTTATGAGTTCATAGATACCAAACACTTGATTGTGCTCCTTGTAGTTTCTGAGATACAGCCATTTTCTTGTCATACTATATTTAGTCTTTGGGCACATGGGACTACATTGTTTTCCTAAAATGGTAGAAAATGCCTTAACCCTTAGATGCACGAGTGACTGGACCCTACACTCTTCCATAAGTGGGTCAAAAATTACCCATATTAGAATCAATGTGTTTTTATGCCATTTTTGTCATTTTGGTTAAGAATAATCACTTGTATAATATTTAGTATTATATTTAGGACCACACAAGAATGATTTCATGTTTGAAATATCTTTATTTTTCACTTTTTAACATTTTTGAAAAAGAAAATTACCAAGAACAGCAATAGGAAAATGTGAACATCCATTGTGTGTGTGTGTGTGTGTGTGTCTGTGTGTGTCTGTCTGTGTGTGTGTTTGTGTGTATGTATGTGTGTAACTGTCCAGTCATTGACAGTTCCTCTCTCTTTTCCCTGTTTTGCCTTCTTGTCTCATCACTGTATGTAGTTCAGACCAACTACCTGTTTCTGGCTGTGATCATTGCACACAGGTACATTGCATTTCCCACACCTATTGTTGACTTTGCGATCTTTGTTACTTGGGCAGATCTGACACCTCTTTCTCTTTGGTTGGCCCTTTCTGCTTCTTTCCTGTGGCTGTAGCAGACACTACATATAGTAATGTTAGCTAACTTAGTTAGCTAGCTAGTGTTAGCTAGTTATAAAGTAGGCTAATTTGTCGATAAATAATAATAACATACTCTTTCACACAACAATCATGAATGACACGCGCACACACACACACAATACATATAGTAATGTTAGCTATCTTAGTTAGCTAGCTAGTGTTAGCTAGTTATAAAGTAGGCTAATTTGTTGATAAATAATAATAACAACAGTCATGAAAGACACACACACAATATTATATGAAGATAATACTTACACGTATCAGCTCTTGCTGTGTAAAATAATCTTCCTCAGGGGTGACACTTCTGATATAGTCTGTGTGGTCCACAGTTAATTTATTCCTGACAGCCACAGTTGATAAGAATCAAAGGTTCCCATTGGATTCCACAGAAAATGCATTTTTTACCCACTTATGGAAGCTTGGGGTAGTAATACAAAAACTACAATTTCTTAAAATGTATAAAAGGTAAGTTAAAAATGTAAATGGCGTTATATCAAAAACATGTTTTTTGAGGAATATCTGGAATATGAAATGATAACAATTTTTCATTACGAAGATATTTCAAGAAAACAACCTCACCGGGTCATTTTTGACCCACTTATGCATCTAAGGGTTAAAATAAGCAATAAAAATGCAGGGATTTTTTTTTATCATCAGTAAACACATGCAAGGGGTTCTTATCTATATATTCCATATAAATAAAAGTTGCACAGAATTATTATTAGTCATACAGCAGGTGAAAACATTCGCCTTAGGAGCCATTCTCCATTAGTTTCAATGGGTTTCAATGCATTTTCAGAAAGTACGTCTGTTTGCTTCTATTAAACCTCAGATCTTGATTTTTTTGAGATAACGACTGACTCTCAAATACATATAAGAACCTCTCACACACACACACACACGATGAAGAGAAACCAATAGGGGCACCGAGAAACTATATTTACAAATGCATTACATTCTCCATGCATTATTAGTTAATCTCAAAATAATTTCAAGGCTTATACAAATGTACAAACAGGATGTATAAATTGAATCACAAACTTCATCTCTTTGACCGGCCCATAGCTCCAGTCATTTGCAAGACCACCTATTGTACCTCCTATAGCAGTATACCATGCGCCGTGTTTCTTGTGTGTGCCCTCTGTAGTGACTTTGACCTCAGCGAATGTTTTGACTTGCATGTCTTTCCCCCCGATACCCTTTCGGGTTCTGTTTGCCCATGATGACTGCCTACCTAATAATGTACTCACAAGCTGAAGGCTAGAAGCAGGCTTTACTCGGTGGGTCTCATTTGACAGCTGTGTATGATTTGGGTTGTGATATGGTTCAGTGATTCATCGGGTAAGACCAACGTCGTATGTAAAAGTGCTGCAAACAGACAGGAAGCGAGGGTACACACGTGTTGCGTTTGACATTCCAACAAGTGAATATTTTAATTACATGAACAAGCACAAAACGCATAAAGCAACATTCAAATTCATGAATATAGTAACATTTTGAGAAAAAGCTCATGAATAAATAGTGTGAAGAACACATCAACACATGGTAAACAAGCGTTTCCTGAGCGAGTGTGACATTTGGTGCATTTCTCCCATATTTCAGCTTGAGCCAGTGTGTAGCTCACCTCGCAGTACACAAAGCAATCTTTCTGAAGCAATCCAATTAATTCTTTTGTGTCTCGGCGAAGAGAAATCAATGCTTCAAAAGGAATTGCTCGCGATTCAAACAATAATTTATTTAAACAAAGTCTTGTCTGCAGGCTATAACCCTTGTAATGGAGTGCGGCGCGATTGCAGCACGGAGTGGCAGATCATCCGCTTGCAGAAGTGGTTTCAGTGCTGTTTGTTAAGGGAAGTAAGTTATGAAACATCACGAAGTGCTGATGTTAACTCTGGATATGGTACAACTGGCGCGTTACGTAAATGTGCCAAGTACCCGCAGCAATTCATGAGTCGACAGTCATTTGCATTGTTGTATCCACACGCAGACACACACAAAAAAAAAAAACCACGATTTTCTTCACACATTACAAATAAGTATCCGAGAGAATTGCAGCCTGAAAAGAAGCTGCAAGAGTAGTCGCTGCTGATGCTGCCGTTTGAGAAATGTGTCACCATTCAAAGTCTTTCATACCAGACACAACAAAGCAATATTGTTCGGCAGCAACGCTCCGCTGGTCTTTCTGGATTTTGTCAAAGAAAACACACACAGGAACACACTTTTTTTTTTTTCCTCCTTTTTTTTTTTGTGAAGACTCAAGTAAAAGACACAAGCATGAAAGCACAACTACAGCCACAAAGGGATGACTACTGATACTGTACAATAGCATCGAAACACACACACACACACACACACACACACATCACCAATGAAGCATGGTATCATAACTAAACATGAGTCGGGTCATTTAGACTTTCTCCACTGACTGGGAGACGTACGTACACACACACACACACACTCCTAAAACACACAACTGTGTGTTTTGTCTCGCTCTAATGATCTATCAGTGTGTGTGTGTGTGTGTGTGTGTGTTGCGTTGGGTGGGAGTTAGTATAGTGCAGCCAGATGCTGCTGTAATAATTGACAACCACATCCCAATCCCAGAGACACATTGGCGCGCGCGCGCACACACAAACACACACACACATACATACATAAATACAGGAAGACAGCGGGTGAGACTGAGGGGGGGAGAATAGAAATAAGAAGGGGAGAGAAGAGAGAGCGAGAGAGAGAGGCCTGTGAGAGAAAGCTGACAGCTGTCTCGAACACACACTGCTCTAACCCGTCCCAAAGGAAAGTGCAATTTATACACCATTTCCCAACCCTCCCGAAGGGAAAGCATCATTTTCCGCAGCATAATAAACAGCCGAGTGGAGGAGAGACAGCAATAACACTTATTGAATAGAAATGCCGTCGCTGCAGGATGAGCTCGGCTGTCTCGATAGCTCCCTCTCGCACACACCACGCACGCAAAACACACTTGTCTGGCTACACTCGTGAGTTCTTGCAACGTTTAAGGGGAGCGCATGTCGCCCCGGGAAAAAAGACGCAGTTTATATTTACACTTTTGAAACGAAACAGACGGAGACGTTATGATAGCGGACGATAGTGGCCCGATTAATGCGCCGTCTCGGTGCAAAAAAAGCACGGCAGCATTCAGCCGCTTTGAGCCAGTGGCTGTGTCAAACGATGCATGCCACAATGCGAGTGATTCCACGGCGAGCTGGTCGAGGGTGCTGATAGGGAATCAAGAGTGGGTGAACTGATCATTACAAATAGCCAAAGTGCACGGAAAGCAGCCGTGGACTAATCTGCAGACTGATTACAGGGATGGCCCGAATTACAGCAATTGCACGGAAATGAAATGACAGTGGCCGCAGAAACGGTTCGATTGATCAATCGGCAATCCCCGCCTCTGGCAGATGATTGTGTCCCACGTGAATGCCATTCAGTCTTAAAGTGGTTCAGGGTGACATTGGTGGTGACAGAGGCTTTGGCAGAGGACAGGGGTTTCAGACGGAGCGGGAGGATTCCATGGAGAGCCAACATCCAACCTTAACGACACATTACCTTCCAAAACATTGGAAAGGTCACGGTTAATAGAAACGTTGAAGCACATTGTGACAGTGTTGTTTGTGCAATACAAATACAGACAAAGATCCAGGAATGAAATCAAAATGTCAGTGACCCAAGACATACAAAATCATATTTTAAGAATTGATTTCAAAGAAAAGACTGATTTGGTTAGCGTGAGCTCTTCAGGCCGGATCATGAAAGTAAATCTTAAATCTAGACGCAGGAACAGGCAAGCAGGGTTCCTGTCTGGGGACCTCCAGCTGCGTACAGGTTGGTAAACCGGGAGAGCAACTCTTAATCATAATCTGGAGCCTGGCCGTGAAGAGCCTTGAAAAGTGATCAATAAAAGCTTAAAATCAAGCCTGAAACTAATGGGCGGCCAGCGATTCGCTACACGTGGAGTAATATGTCCAGCAGCCACACTCTCTCACAAGTCTGAGCCTGCTGAGTGATTTCTGGTTTACACCCGTTTCAAGGCCGTCGCTGTCGTCAAGGAGACGTGTATAATAACTTCTGCATCTTTAAAACGTATAATTGATTCAATCTCTGAAATATTTTTTAGATGATATGAACAGTTTTTCTTTCTGATTTCGGCAAGCTCATCCAGCCCTGAGGTCATTTTTTTTTTGGGGGGGGGGGGGGGGGGGGGGGGGGTTCACTACAGGCTTGGTGTTCTGACTTTCTTCCCTCCTGTTACAAGTATTTTAGGCAGTGTGCCTGTTTGTTGTTTGGTCTCAGGGATTTAATCGCCTTTCCCTTCAAGGATGCGGGTTATCATTCGTTGTCCGTCTCTCTCCTCTTTTGTTTCTCCGATGTTCAGCATATTAGGTATATTTGACAAAAGGCCCGCCTTCTTCATGTTTGCCGACCCATCGGCACAGAACAAATGACAACCTGTAACCTGCGACATTATAACAATGCCGTGCTCCTCCCGCCTTCGCTCCTGACGGTCATTACCCTCGCAACCAAAAAGGTCGCTTGTTCGGAAGCATAAACGTACACTGTTTCAAGTGTTTAAAGAAACAACCAGTGCCGTCGGGGTCTTCTGGGGAGCACAGTCTGTATGGAGCAAATGCTTGGGGATTTTCTTTTTTTTTTTTAGTTTCCCACTAAAGTTGAAGCGGCGTGTTATGAAAACTAAGGATAAGTTTGGTTGGAAAAGGTTTAGGCATTTAGCTCACATACCAGAATCACTGTTTCAGATGCGTTCTTGATGACATAACATGTAGCAGGTGCTGCAGGATCTCCTGGGCGTTAAGTCTTAGTCGGAGATGGTCTCTAAGCGGTTAAAAAAAAAGGGAAGATCTTGGCGTACGTACGTAATAAATGCAGGTCGGTCCAAGAGGACGAGGTCGAGAAGCTGTGTAGCCAAAAGCAAGAATCCAAATACAGTTTAGCAGGCAATAAGAAGTGTTCAAATATTATACTGTGTGTGAACATCCAAGGAGAAAACCATTGGGACAAACATTGACACGAGGGCAGGCAGCAACTGTGACCTAAAGTTATCGATACAGTAGAACAATGTATTGGCTTTGGTTCTGTTTAGAAACCAACCTGTAGAAGAACACACAGATCCTGTCCTTCAACCCCCCACCCCCACCCCCACCCAAAATCCAATACAGCAACTGCGGGACCAGCACCTAAGCTGAGGGGAAATATATTTAAATAGAGTCTTCAGGATTACCAGGCACTGACCTAAACTTTAACCTAATCCACATGTAATCCTAATATGTAATCTTTCTCCTCCACCCAGGAATTCATTCTGAATTAGCTTTATGTATGAGTGAAGAGCAAACTCCTTCTCTCAAAGGTCCAAACCTCGGCTGCTTCGAGGTAGCACAGAAATCTAGAAATACACACACACACACACACACATATGCGCATACATTATCTCAGTGGCTCTCTACCGCGGGTCTCCTGAGGTTTGTGGAAAGTATTACCCTCTCTCTCTCTTTTTCAACTCTTCCTCCATCTATTAAACACTTTGCTCCTCTCAACAACTCCCAGCGCTCGCGACAAATTCTTGGAAAAAAAAGGCTCACGTTCCAAGGCATAGAGTTAAACGTAAATGAAGTCATTGCTCAATTCCAAAATTCGACTGCATGGTTGGATTGTTGCAGGTGCGCGGTTGCCCTTTTATTCCTTATTCCTTTTACTGAAGGCTTGTTCTGCTTTCTACTCAGGTGTCCATAAGGCGTGAACATCGAAATCTATGCCCCAAGGCCTGGCTGACCGTGGCTTGTACTATTTGTCGAATCATATTATAATCATTTGTATTATTTAGAATCGTAATGTTTGAGTGCGCGTGATACTCAGGGTTTCACAGTTGATTGTTTTGTCATGGAATTGTATGGGGGGAAAAAAAAGTCTTGGGGGTCCTGGGGCATCAATAAAACCTGTAGCTCTGATTGGGCAAATGCCCAAAGCAAAAACAAATCAAACAACAGCAGGAAAGTGAATATCTGTTTGGTATGCTAAGGAGAAAAAACTATTAAATCAGTTTGTAATCTTTAATTACCTGCTTTTGGCTGCACTCATAGAATATTTGGACGAGAGGGTGGCGCTGGGGATCTGAGGACCCGGGGACAATATCCACGCCCACCTATACCGGCAACCTGACTGCGCCTGGCTCCTGGCTACGCCGTGCGAAGTCACTGCTAACGGGCTACGTTCAGCTAAGTTAGCTTGTAAATGCACATGCTCCAGCATGGTAGCGACCTGTCACAAGGTAGCCCCACCCTAAAGCACACCCTGCTTTATCGTCTATTGTGTTCTAAATGGGACCATAATTCTCCCCCTGCTGGCCATGAGAAATAATGCAGATTTAAGGCGCTTCCACGTTGGCTTCACTTTTCAGACCCGGAGGTTGGTGCTTGGCTGCGCTGTATTTTTTCCATGTTACGTTACGTTGCTCAATGGGCATGTTGGATTTATCTTATTTGTGTTTATTGGCGACACTGGTTTCGACTCTCAGGTGGCCGGTCCTAATCTGTGCTTCTCAGAAAAGGATATATTCATAAGCACAAACACCTTCATGCTTGCTGTGACAAAACCGCCATAATGATAATAATAATAATCTTAATTACAGCCACTCTGGTAAAGTGAGGCACTATACTAATATCTTAATGTTGAGTGCTACACCTTGCTCATAGGGTCAATGTAACTTTCTGTTAATGGCATATACATGCATGTAATCATACTGTATACATGCATGTATTCATACTGTATGCATGCATACTAAGAAGCCACTTTTCCTCTTAAGCTCCCCTCTCTCTCCCCAGCCACTATTTCATTCAAATGAAGTGTGTAATGATGTTTTGTGGCCTTGTGCCATGTGCGAGCAGGTGGTTGTGGGGTGGCGAGCCACTTCACGCTGGGTCAAGGACGCAGACCCTGTGATTTAAATTGGAACCAGGAAGCAAAGTGTCACAAGGCGCCTGGAAACGCAGCCATGACTTGGCGATGTAATGGAAGTGGAAACACGGAGCGTGACACGAACGAAACGAAGGTTAAATGGTTGAATGTCCTGTAAACAATTTGATTCTGCTGGCAAAATATTGTTCACCCAATTTTTTTTAAGATCTCCTCCCGTTTTTGAGGCGTTTAAAAATCATTGAGACGTGGCTTGTGAGTCCAAGCAAGCATCCCCATTCACCGCCATTAGTTTTTCTTGAATTGAAATTAAACATGACAAGATGTTGGACCGAAACCCTCAGCAGGGTTTTGTTCATCATGTATCATCATGACTTCCTCTGTGTTCAGGTACGCCAACGGACATGCTAGCATTATGTCCAGACTTGATGGATGTGTTTGTACTGAAACTTTACTCACTTATTTCCATTATCGATTAATCCGTCAATCATTGTCTCAATTCATAATTTTGTCACTAAAATATCAATGAATAGTAAATGATGCCCATTACGATGTCCAAGAGGTCAAGGTGGCATCTTCAAGCCCCTTGTTTGTTCCAACCATCAGTCCAAAAACTGAGACAAGCAGCAGATCTTGAAAATACTTGCTATCGATTTCGGCTTTTCGGTTAATCAACTAAGCTGCTGTCCAACATTAGATCTCCCAGGAACGACTCGGCATTTGCGGCATCTGCCTTGGCTGAGGTCAGCCGAGCCAAATTTAGGCGACGGCGGTATTTGCTCTATGATTAACATTACAATGATCTCCTTCTCCGTCAAACGCAGGCCGATTCTACCTCCCCAGAAAGTCGCTTACATTATTACAGTCAAAGTTACATTCCTCCGACATCCCCCATAACGCTAACATAGTCGTCAGCGACCTGGCTCACTTCCATTTCCACCGGGGAAGGCCATCGTGCTGACCCAACAGTCATTGTTGTCATACACTTTGACCACTCTGATTATAATTATAATTTCATCATGGATTATCGAAAGAGAACACTGAGACTCTTTTTAAATATTTAGAAATCCTCTGCAGGTCTCGCAATCAGTACCAATTAGAAAGAAAGTGAAAGGAAAGGAAGTGGAGGACTGTTGCAAGCAGCTTCAAAAGGTAACCGTTACAAAGCGGCTGCGTTTTAAGAAGGAACATTAACATTTTGCGCATAGAAAGATAACTGAAAGACAAAAACAAAATATGGCATTTCTGTGATAATGTAAGACAATTAGCCAAGCCAGAGATGAATAAAGTAATAATAATTCATATGAACTCCGTGGTTTCAGCATGTGTATTTGTTTGATGCGAGGGGCATACGCCTTTGCTTGCTTACTCACCAACATAATATTGTTAATATTGGAAGCTCCATCGCACAGTGAATGTTGTCCCTCATTCTTACTATCCATATTAATGTGTTAATCCCTCAGCTACTTAAACACTGTGATGTGGACACTGCCCACAATGTCGCGCAAATAGACACTGTGATGCCAAAGACTCATTGTGTACGGGCCCAGGCCACTGTGGGTGTCTCACATACAGTATATTTGACACACAAAAAGCTTGGAACACGCGCTTTAGCATGGGTAATATCAGGTAAAAAAAATGATTGAGCAAACTCAGACGGGAGGGTTCGTATTATAGACAAACAGTCAAATCAAATACCAGAGCAAACAGAGCCTTTGGCAGTGCAGATGGAAGAGAGAATGTGTGGACTATTGTCGTACTCGACAGCTGGGCATGTTTGAACAAATTAGAGGCAAATCTGGCTATAAAATAAGAAATAATAAGTAATCACACAGTGATTCAGTTTTTAGAGCTAATGATTCCATGTATTGAATAAAAGGCTGCCAGATCCTCAGAAATACATTTTCTCTGAGGACATACAGTCATTTCTGATTGATACAGAGAGGGGGGAATACACCTTCATATGTTACTGGCCTTGTCCTGAAATATATACAGCTATTTGTTTGTAGGTAAGTAGCGAGAAGAGGGAGCATTGTTCAGGACCGTGATTACGCGCTGTACAGCCACAGAGCATCTTTTACCACATCTAAACGAGATGCAAACATACTGCATATCCAATGTGCCTCTAAAAGTCCAAGTCCGACTGTATAGATGTCTATGAGAAAACTCACTTGATTTATTACCTCAGTAAACATTTTCCCTACGAGTTTATGGTCTCAATCGCTAGTTTCAAGTCTCCTTCAATACATGCATGATGTCCGTTTAGTAAATTATGGTCCCATTTAGAGTCAAATGGAAACATACTGTATATCCAATGTGCTTCTAAAACACAAAAGATGTCTGAAAAAAACAACAACTTAGATATTAGAAATGTGGCTGCTGAAGAACAGACAGTCCGCTTAAAGGCTTCCAGTGGACATCGACACCACGATGGAGATGTTACGGAGGCGTGAGCGAGAAAACCAGAACGCCGTGCAGCCGCATGCAGTGGACATGAGGTCAGACGGTGAACACGGTCGACTTTGCCTGCGAAACACCTGCCATGTTGAGATTGTCGCTGCATTTCCGCGTTTAGCTCAAAGCGCTGACGTGTGCCGCTCGCGTGGCTGCAGACACCTCAGAAGCTGTCTCCACAGGACGCATTCCAGCCCGTCTTATGCGCGTCTGATGGAAACAGATACGCCACATTCATTTGAATCTTGATAATGAACACAACATTTCACTTTTTTTTTTTTTGTGACATGACATCTCCGTTTAATACTTGCTTGTCAGTTGGGTGGAGACAAATCTGTGATCTGTCATCAGAGCATCGTGACAGACGAACGCAGAAGAGAGGGAGAGAAAGGCGGAGACGATCCACTCCTTCAACTTGTCTCAGACATCAGAATGAGTCTGCTGAATTATATAAATAAAGCTCAGTGGCTGTTTTGATTCCCGGGTTACAAAAATACCTCTTGTAAAGTTCTCCCTGACACGCAACGGCACCTTTGTTGAGGAGTCAATATAGCCCTCAGTGTTAAAATAGCCGAGCTCTGCTGCGATAACAGACATTTAATCTGCGCTGACGAGAGGGCTCTATTGTTGGTTGATGTTTTGTTCTTTGTTATTCATCAACCTTGACATGAGCTTCTGTTTTTTTTTTTTTTTTCTGGTGTATGAGAGAATGAGATAAAATCAGTTTCTATGACAGAGAGATAAAATGGTGAGAATAAACCAGAGGACTGAGCCAAAGAGCTGACAGCTGGCTCTTGTCCTAAACCATCCCAGAGGAAACTGCAAAGTTTGCATCTGCAGTGCGTGTGTGTGTGTGTGTGTGTGTGTGTGTGTGTGTATTCTGTGTTGAGCTTAGTGTCAATCCTCTGCTACATTAGGGATCCTGTTTAACAATGTGGCTACAGTATGTATGTGAGGCACACAGTCACACACATTCTGTCACACACACTTTGAAACAGCCTACTATGCTACTGACGGTGCCTACTGATTTGTCAAAAATGTAGTTGTGGCAAAACAAAAGTAGGTACAAAAATACACTGATGTTAGCCTGGGAACCAGAGGAATCGGCGAGCTCGTGTTTTATTTGCTCTGGCAGATGCGTCTGGCCCCCCTCCCGCTCAGACAGATTTCCATCCGACCTGATAACCGTTCATGTTGAGGTATTTCTGCCGCTGTGAGTCCGCTATCGCGTCAGTATTGAACGAACTTGGACGGGAGTTCACTTTACATACAAAGTGTTGGCTTTTAAATCCTGTCGTGCCAAACGCCTGTGTGTTATGTTGAATTAGAAGCCATATGAATTGGATGTTGGAACTAGCTACCTAGCCTAGCAGCCTACCGCTACGTCACACCTTTCGCTGCTGCTCTGACTGGTTGTAGTGTCCAGAGATATTTTGGTCTGCGCCTGTTGATAAGCTCCCTTGGAAATCGGAAATGAGCTGAGAGGTTCCAATCTGCCGATGCCACCTGTATCTTCGTGCTGAAAAAACCTCCAGTATGCATCGGACCAGTCTACCTGATCAAAAAGTTCAAATAATTTGCATTTGGGTTGCAAAGAGTTTCTCTGAAAGTAAAATGAGAATCTTCTAGACAGGCGTTATCTCTACCTAATGTTAATTAGGTAGGTGACTTCCCCTAAACAAAGCCTGGTACCACAAAAAAACTCCTCCAGGTTTTGAAGGTGCAATGAGGAAAAGCTGAACCAAAAATACTAAAACCTGAAATGACTAATATTGAGATGTCAGAGCCTAAACAGGAAAGTCTTGGGTATTCAATTCATTCTTCTGTGACGAGCACATTCTCCAAGTCGTCAGAATTCATTTGGACAGTTTGATGTAGAAACATTTCATGTAGTTCATAAAACACTTCTGAGCAATCTGAAGTTTGATCTAACTAAACACTAACATCCCCCCTGTCTATGACGGATCATTGTGTATTGAAAGATAAATCTCTGCAGGTGGCAAATTTGTCAACCCAAGAAGGGGGGCGGCCGGTATAGGTCAGATCCCCAACTGCACTCTCTCCAAATATGGTCACTTCTGGTTCCAAGAAACCAAGATGGCGACGGCCAAAATGCCAAAATGGTAGTCCACAAACCAATGGGTGATGTCACAGTGGCTGCGTCCACTTTTTTTAATAGTCTATGGAGTGGACCAATGAAATTTGCTACTTACTGTAACCGTGGCAGCAGTCATTTTTGTACATAGAAGATGTATGCAAAAATTGTCATCCATAAATGGACCTTCAAGGGGCTCCAGTGGCCCACTTGGGCCTGGTGACCTATTAAGACGCTCCATGAAGGATGCTGTCATAGATTAGAAATTACCTGTAAATAAATAGCACAATCAATCTTGTTCATTTCGAGACACCTATCAGGTTGATTGAGGGTTTGCGTCACCTGTCTTGATTGGCTGGATGTGTGATTAATGTAATGTGATTTCCAGAATGTGAGACAAATCAGTTTTGATCAGCGGCGTAAGTGGTGTCAGGGTCTGTCTCATCATGGCTGTTTATCGCCGTTTGTCTTAATTGTTGTATCTGTTGGCATCTCATCGCGTGCTTCCGCCCTCTGATCTCTCTCTCTCTCTCTCTCTGCGTTTCATCATCACCCCTCCTGCTTCTTCTTTTCTCCGTCACAGTTTGTTTTGTCATTTATTTCAGTGGCAATCACACAGAAAATCAATACCATTCCAAAGAAAATTCACAAATTGCATGACCCGTCTTGTCTTGTTTTCCTCACACACTGCCAGCACACACAGGAAAAAAAACGCATGAATTTGACACATTTCCCTCACCTGTGATGCATGTGTGGTGCTGCCTTTTCTACCACTAATTATGTGAGCACATACGAACAAGTGCAAAGAGTTAATGGACATGCAGAACTGTGTAAGCACAGATGGATTCATATCAACGTCAAGAAGACTAAAACTCACTTGAGTTTTCATTAAAGCTGCACGAACCAATATTTTATATTAACAATGGATCACGGTTCATCTCATTATACAACTGTCACGCCGGTGAGGGAGAGTGGCAACAGGGGAAGGACCCAAATGCAGACAGTCTAGACAGCAGGATGAGATCAGCGGCTTAATGACCGAAATAGCTTCCAGGTAGGTTCAGGTAGGCAGGCAGGTAGGTTCAGGTTGAAGTGGCAGAAGCTCGAAAGCCGAAAACACGAGGCAAGACAGCAACGTCATAAATAGGACGAAGTGACAGAGGAACAAAGGATCTGTGCCGGTTTATGTACAGAGTGGCGGATGGGGGAAGGTGCAGGTGAGGGGGGAATGAGGTGATTGTAGGGCAGATGGGAGTGGCAGGATCTGTAATGACTGGAGAAAAGTCTGAGAGCAGCTTTTGTCATCTCCTTACTGCTTTGAAATCCAACAATCCAATGACATACCTGGATTCATTTTCGTAATCGCTGGGGTGCAAGCAGCAAGCCAGCTCTGAAGACGGAAACTCTTACATTCAGCGGCTGGGAATATTCCCATTACTTTGAATTTGTCGGGAGGAGAGATGACAAGAACATCGTCGTGGCATGTAAATTGTGTGCAGGTAGTGGTACCAAGACTCTTTCCACTGTAAAAAAAAAAACACGACCTCGAACCTCTTGACAAACGCCTACTACGACAGCAGAACGACGTGACGCTTGTGGAAACACACCCCACCAAAGATGAGCCCTCTGCAACCGTGAAGGATGGCTGTAGCTAAACAACCAAAACTGGATTTTACAGCAGGCTACAAAGAACTAATGAAGCTTGTTGGGTGTTGCTCCACGACTGACTCTCCGACTTTCAGGCAGATCCCTGAGAAAATACTGGTCTCAGGTGCCTGAAGAGCCCCAGGTGGAAGAGGGATCTGTTGGTTCTGAATGCAAACTAGTGAGGGTCCAAGCTGACGTGTGTGCTGGAGGATCAGTTTCTTAAACCACTTAAAAATGGGGGGCGAGTGCCACAGGGCGGTAGTTGTTTAGACTTTTTTTTTTAAGGCACAGGGACGATGGTGGCTGTCTTGAAGCAGGTGGGAACAATCTCCTGCAACAGTGATATGTTGAAAGTGGCAGCAATGACACCAGATAGCGGGTTGGAACATGTTCTTCGTACACGACCAGGGATGTTATCCCGCCTGCAGCTTTACTCACATTTCCTCTCGGCAGGATTCTCCTCACATCCGCTGTGGATGCTGATAGTGGCCGGCCCCCTGGAGGTGGAGGAAACTCAGCAGCTGACTCTTTGTTGAGGAGCTCAAAGCCTAAAATGACAAAATAAACTGGCTCCATTCGTAGGTGTGTCATGGTTTGGGTTGTGGTCAGTCATTTAACTTCATTTTCCACGAACATGACTGAGTTTGAATGCCACAAATCGTAGGGATGTTGTCATTATAAAGATCGAAATCAAATTCTTAATCTTTCTTGGAATTAATAGTGGCCATTCAGGCAAAAAACGTGAATGTTTTGACACCACAGTGCTTTACAAGAACAGATATTCAGCTCTAAACTATTTTCCGTAAGAAAATCAAACAGTGATTATCAGCATAGGTCTTATTTGATGTCTAGAGCCACTAATGAATACTCTCCACCATTAGGACAACATAGACCGGCAAAACAGTGGCACCAGCAACCCTTTGAGTCTGTATCTGCCTCGTGTGGTGTTGAATATCTAGGAATGACTGGCACTCCACTTTTTAGATCTTTCTCAACAACCTTTTTCTCACAGTTTTGGCCATCACTCAACAATCATATTTTACTTTCTGGAGCATTTAGCGTCATATTCCTATCAAGGGTATCAACATGGCATAGCAAAACATTTTGTTCTTGTAAAGAAGCACATTGTTTATGATTGACATCTCACAGTAGGAAAAGAACAGGTGTAAATGATAAAACTAATGGTGGCTGAATTCCATCTAGCTACTACGTGGTTGAACGCTAACGTCAGCTGTCAAATGGTAGCTAATGGGTTATCAAATGTGTTGTTTTACCTTGAAATATGGCCCGGTGTCCCGCTGGATTTTCACTATCGTCTTTTCAGTTGCTCCACAATCGGAAAGCGGTGAAGTGATAACAGTTTGTCAGATTCCCCACATTCATACGGCTTGCAACCTGGAACACAGCGGTTCAACATGATAACAGCATTTCAGATTAGTATACACATATTCATAACGCAGGGTAATAATGACAATAATAATGCAATTCCTGAAGTTAGAGTACTGCTTATTCACCTTGTTTAAATTATTCTATAAGGTGGTGTATGGGTAGGATAGCTGCTGTTATTTTATATACTGCCTGCCCAATGTATTGTAATACATAATATAAAACAAAAGCAGCAAATACATAATCTCATTGCAATTCAAACTGTTATTTATTGGTTTTGTTTTATAAAATAGTTCAGGAAAAAAATCAATAAAAAATAGCCGTAGAGGTAGATGGTAATTCAGTTCTAAATGATATCCAAAGCGAATATTTAGGTTTATCTAGAATTTTTGGTTTTCATATAAATACTGATAGCCGTTGTGATTGGCAGTGGTTGGGTTTGCCCAGGCGGGGGCCCACAGCAGTTTTTGCCCTTTGCGGCCCCCATGAGGGTTTTCTGTGGGGAACCTACCGTGGGCATGCTCACAGAAAGCAGGTCTGCAACAATGACTGCAGAATGTAAACAGACATAAGTAAAAATCAATTGTAATATTTATATTCAATAAATATTAATAATAATAATAATAATAATAATAATAATATTGATAATAAAAGTGATTGTGATTCTGATATTCTATATTTGCAGTTGAAGACTTTGGGTAACAGCTGAGGGTTGCCTGGAATAAACATTTTTTAACTTTACAAGTTAATGAGGAGTGAATTAGTTTGGGTATCTGAAGGCTTGACCATCTCAGTGGGAGAGTGGGGGCTCAGGGTCAGCCTGGCCTTCAGGTCCTCCGGTGGACCTGCCTTTGTCGGCTGCCTCCTCTGGAGAATGAAGCCCCTGAACTTGGGCACAGCTTCAGTGTACTTCAATACAAAAGGCCCTTATATTTTCTTGAGAGGGGCTGACATGAGTCTCCATTACATGTATTTACAGTACGTATCACACACAGCAAAGCAAACGCAGCTAACGTTAGCTAACCTGTGGGAACACAGTTTATTTTGGCAGAGAATGGATGTCCATAACTTCGGTTAATGGAGGAGTAACAGCACCTGTTTGAGGACTTCATTGCAATCTGCAGAAGGTAAACGCGTGTGTAACGTTGTGTTCAAAGCTTTAAAGCTTGATGCTTTTAATGCTAATCGCGATTAGCGCGCTAGCATGCTATTAGCGCGTTAGCAGGCTAGCGACATTAGCATAGCTCTCAGTGTGTTTGGTGTCGTTAGCTAAGGCCTAAAGCTAAAACTGCCTTGGTATGACGCAGTATGCGAGCCTTTGGTTGATTAAAGTGACTGAGGAGACGGAGATTTGTACTCATTAGACAGGAGAGGACCAGGAAACTCTCCGCGGACCCTGTGAGGAGTAACATTAGCCGGTGGGAGAAATCCAGCCAGCGTTACAGCTTTGTTCTGAACTGTAACACTGGCACCGAGCTTGACGGCTGCAGCGTCCTGTCCTCCATCTTTCAGGCAACGTCCCAGACTTGTGAGAGCAAACTTAACACTGCACGCGTGTTAGCAGCCATTTGTTTTAGACCTTTACCTCCCAAGCAAGCCAGGACTCAGGCCTGCATCTTTTAAGTTTTAGTTTGAAACGCATTAGTTGCAGTGAGTCTTTGTGTGCATGTGTGAGTGTAGTAAACGAGTGAAAGGTTCTTTTCTAAACTTAATTTACAGGGTTATTGTCATCATTTTGTGGTTAAAATAATTGTGTTGAACTTTAACTCTCTTCTAGAGTACGGCATGATATCGACATTTATATGCAGTTATATTTAGTTTTGTTGTTTGGTTGAGGCCGACGGTTTGAATGTGTCCTTTTCAGCCTGTGGCCGATCATTTTTAAGATAAAATGCTTTACTTCAGGAGGACTTAAGAAATGAAGCAATCACCTGCCGTCTCTTGAATTTCTGCTTGTGCTTTCGTCTGAACATGTGACAGTGTACAGCTATAATAATCGTTGGTTATTTGAGTGCTTTGTGGTGAACAGCGGAGTGTGGAAATGTCAGCCCCTCTCATGAAAATATAAGGGCCTTTTGTATTTAAGTACACTGAAGCTGTGCCCAAGTTCAGGGGCTTCATTGAAACAAACTCAGCTATAACTAATCATTTTGTTAATTCAACATAGTATAAAGTATAAACCAGCGCCTATTGAAATGTACAAGTCTTTTGTGATAATCACAATATTATTAAAGAACAGTTAAAAAAAAAAACTTTCACTATTGATACACACCAATATAATACCGTCGAATTACATCTTGCCTTTTTCATTGAAAGGCTATGTACACCATTGTAAATGACTGAAAATATAAATACTTCAAAAGCATTTTTTATGTTCATAAAAGCCATAAAAGAGGTGCTGTTTGAAAGCAACTGATTTTCTCAGCTTGTCTCTGCATGATGTATAAATAAAGTTACGTTAATATAAATGACAAATACAATTCTCTTCTTTTTCTTTCACTCTTCCTCAAGTTAAGTTACCGTAACACAGAGAATTGAATGAATCGTCGAACAGACATGAAAAGAAGTGATGGGACGTTTTAAGCCTTTAAGGTTGAAATGGGGAACAAATAAAATACACAGAAATCATTCTTAATTTAATGGTTATTTATTTATTTATTATTAGTTAATATACAAATATATTATTATTATTATTAGTTAATAAATACATATATTATTATTTAATATAAAAATAAAAAAATAAAAATAATTATAATAATAATAATGATTATTATTATTATTTAGTGGTCCCCAGAGAGCAAGCCAAGTTAACACAGACCAACTCATCTCCATATATCTCTAGTTCAATCCAGCGCCAAATGAGACTAAAGTATGATGGAGACGGGTGTTGATTCGGCCTGGTCCGGACTGAGTGGCGACGGCGGCGAGGAAAAACTCCCTTCGGCAGGAAGAAACCTCGGGAGGAACCTGGCTCTCTGGGGGCGGCCCCTCCTCCTAAGGGCTTGGGGACCTCCTGCTGTTCGGGGCCACGATGAAGAGCTGGTAGTCTGGCCTGGACCTCCACCTCCACCTTCACCACCTGCGGGGAGACAACAGAAAGGGAAACAACACACTCACCTGTGACGCTCCTGTTGCCGAACCGCTCTACATCTGAAAACACACAGAAGACACTCAAAGTCAGCACAGAGTTGGTGGATTCCACAATAGTCGTTCTGAACAAGAAAATATTTGCGGGCTCCCTGTCCGTGTGCAATTCAAACTACATCAGAGTCGTCCTCTTACTTGTCTTTGGTAGAACAGGATGTAGGCGGTCTGCCGATGCGTCTTGCAGACAGCGTCCCCGGTTGTCGGCGTCACCACTGAGTCGTTGTAGGTGAGCCAGGGGTCAGCGGGGTCGTCCAGCTCTGCATCCGGGTGCACGCCGTTACTCACGTAGTGTCCTGACAAGAGACAAATCCCCGTTAGATCAGACGTCTCAACGCGTGGAGGTTATGAAGGTTCACTGACTTGTTTCAACAAATATCAAGAACGTGAAACATTTTAAAATGTCCGTCTCTGTAACACTAATGTCTTTCTAAAGCGATAGAAGAATGTAGGAATAAAATCATTTATAATAATAGAGCCACACAAAATGGGCCACTTAACTGCTCAGTTTCAGTAAAAAATAACATAACAGATGGAACAAAACCCTCTAATTTCATTCAAAGCTGTTCAGTTACAATAAGGAGAGTTACTGTAAATAGATGGATCTGCCTCTGATGGACAGTCGTGTATGTATAATGCGTCTGAGAAGCTGATAGAGGACTACAGAAAGTGACGGTGTAATTATCTTACCACTGTTCCCTAAGGATCCTAGATGGCCGATGACACTCACCAGACTGTACCAACCATCAGCCTGAGAGGGAACACAGTAAACAACAGCTGACCCACACGCACGCTTAAAACGCCACTGCACACAGACCAAATCTTTACTTTGTGTACCAACTCAGGTGAGTTATTTCTTACTTGACTGGAGGTCACCATCAGCTCCCGAAAGATGTCAACGGGGTCCCTCAGCTTCTTCACCTGCCAAAGCGGAGTGAAGCCGAAGCGCTTCAGATGCAGCATCAGCACTCTGTGGGCAGGAAATGATCAACAGAGATCGTCTGTATCTTTGTTTAAGAAATCACTCAAACATTTAATTGGCCTTCGAAATCGCTGATGACCGTCAACTAATGGACTACAACGTTTCAGCACTAATTGAAATTTGCTGGATTTCACACTGAACGTGATCATTCAGACTTTTCCCCATCAACCTGCACTTAAATTGCATTACCAGGCCACTAAAAGTAACCAAGACTTGAAATTATTTAACTTTTTAGTTGAATGGAAACTGACGGCTATGAAAATAAAAACTGCACGTGTAGTTAAACGGTGATGTCCTTTCAGGCTCAAGGCTGGACCAACTGTGTCGGACGTGATTCACTTACTTAGGCAGGGTCACGAAGGTGGTCTGCTGGCTGGATTTGTTGGCACCGCAGTCGCACCTGAAGTCCAAGTCCGTCTCCTGGACAACAGCACAGAGATAACATGATGTCAGTTATGTGGTAACACAGGCTGTGTGTGTGTGTGTGTGTGTGTGTGCATGTGTGTGTGTGTGTGTGTGTGAGTGATTGTTCATGTGATGGTGATCACTGAAGGAGGACTAGGTGGATCTTACCATCAGGTAATCCTGGAGCATTCCTTGGACTGAACGTCCAGGCGCCAGGTCGAGGGACAGGTTGGTGTAGTCCTCCTCTCGCACAGAGCGGGCGCCGCAGCTGCACGTTTAAAGGGACGAGCACACATAAAAACAATGACAGCCACACAGGTCATGACACAGTGAACAGTGCAGACTCCAACTTCGTCCATGTCTCCAAACATAGGCTCATAAAACGAATTTCATAAACATGTTTCGATACCACTGGGCTAAGTGAAAAAAACCCATTCAAGGAACCCATTGACTCGAGGGAACCGGACGTGTTCAAATATAAAGATCCTGCTGGGTGTGATGTGTTTATCTCTATGGTTTTACCTCTTGCAGGTCCTGGCGTTCAGCATCTTGAACTCAAGTTGGTTCTCGACAGGGCATCTGTATCTTTTTCCCATGCTGCCAGCGACTACCTGCAGCCGTGGGGACAAGTTCTTGATCTGGTCCAGGACTGTCGTCAAGAATTCGTGAGCGTCCTGAAAACACAGAGACACACAGAGGGGTTTGAGGCACAGAGGAAGAACTCCCAGGTGAAAGCAAAACGAGAATCCTCAAACTAGATGACTCACTTTCTGGCCGTGATCTTGAAACTCAAGAGCCTGGACTGACAGGGCCCTCTTGAACAGATTGAGGGCCTGGAGTTTGTGGCGGAAGTCGGTGGAGCGGTGACACCGCACGATGTCCAAGAGTTTTCTGCAGAGGGTGAAGACAAAAAAGGAGTTTCTGCTGTTAGTGTTGTTCTTTTAGTTTGGTCTCCAGGTTGGTGTCGGTATGTGTGTGTGTGTGTTAGTTTGTATTACTCATGTTGTGGGGACATAAATCTGTTTCCCCATAGTGTGAATCATTAAATAAGACTTGGTTTAAGGTTAGGTTAAGGTATGGTTAGATATAGGTTAAGGTTAGATTGGGGTAGGGTTAGGGTAAGTCTCCAGGAAATTAATGTATGTCCTCTGAAGTGATGGAAACACGATTGTGTGTGTGTGTGTGTGTGTGTGTGTGTGGCTGCTGTACCTGATTAGCTCAGCTTCGGGGACTGAAGCCCACACCTCCTCTTGGCAGCTGACGTCTCTGATGAAGTCCGCCAGCGTGATCAGGCTCTGCAGGCTGGAGTTCATGTAGCATATCTGGCTTGGGTTTGGAAACCTGACACGAGAAACACAACGCCTCAGAATGCAACGTCCAACATCAGAAACGTACTTTGTTTTTTTAGATTTTGGTTTGATTTGATAGATTCCTTTTCTTTATTTGTGCTTCTTGAATCTGTGTGTGTTTTACTCACCCAAGCCACTCCTGCTGACCCCTGGGGGCCTCGAAGGTGACGCCCTGTGCCACATGTTTTCTTTTGGCACTACAGAAGAAGAAAGAGAGAGACACGACACACAAAGTCAATAAAACGACAGACATATAGCCGCGAAGCTGATACAGTGCGTGCGTTTCCATCCACCTGTTTTCTCTTTCTCGCCGCATTTTCAATTTGCACTTAAGAGAACATGGAAAACGCCGGAAATTTGTAAAAAAGTCAAAATATCTATCTATCTATCTATAAGTATATGTAAATAAGTTTGTATGCTCGGCTGAGGTGTTGTAAAAAAAAAAAAGATGATTTGAATCTGATCAGACATCAGTGCCGGCCCTGGATACTGCTGCTGCCACATTTCAGTCGGCACCAACAACACAACAACAAAAAGAACTGAGAAAACGTACTTTTGTTTGCCCTGCTTGGCTCGTCTGGTCTTGCACTCAGCATTCGCCAAAGCCGGAAGAACGGGCAGCTCGTCCTTCTCTTCTTTCTTTTTCTCCTTCTCTTCTTCCTCCTCTTCCTCGGTGGGAGCTACGAACTCAACCACCTCATCAACCTCATCTGGGGCACACGGAGCCTCACCTGTAGATTTGACAGGGCTGCAGCACGGAGAGAAAAGCCGGGTGTCAGCGGGGTGGCTGCTTTTAGCTTTGGTTGACATTAACACCGTCAGCTGTGTGAAATGAGTCCCTTTACCTCCTGTGAGGTCTCTGAGGGGTCCCCTGCTCTCCCTCGCCGTCTGCAGCTGGAGCGACTTTTCTCTGTTGGGGGCAAAAACTTTCAGCATGACAGCAACACGCTTCGCTTTTCTTTAAGAATGTACAAGTGCAGACTGGTAAATACGTGGTGAATGTGAAGCAGTGAGACTTACTCTGCAGCGGTCGAAGATTCGGCACCTCCATCGGCTCTTTGCCTTTTTGGGATTTCCAGCTGTTGTGGTGGTGATGGCAGCTGGATCGCGCTTGCTGAAAAAAACAAACTCAGCTGATTATTCTACTGTTCACTTAGTTTTACCGGTGGAGGAGTCGCCTGAGGTGAATCCCTCTCTTTGGTCCACAGTGAACTGCTAGCAAGACTTTGGTTCACAATGAGGCTGCTTGTACTGATACTGCAGGCCCTGTTGGTTGGAAGGGGGAGGGATTTACTTACCACTGCTGTGGGTCGGGGTGCTGTCCACTTTTATCTCCCACAGGTCCCTCTGGAGTGCTTTCTTTATTCTGTGGCGTAAAAACAAATATTAGAATAAACCATGTCAAGCATATTTTAGGTAAATACGAATCCCACCAAGAATTAAATGAAGTTTAATGGCGAGCCCTGTCGCTTCCTGTGAAACATACCAGTGGTCGCCCGAACAGTCTGTACCGCCAAGTGGTCCTCCCTACACTGTTCTCCACAGAGGTCTTGGCGGCAGCGGCGTCTGAGACTGCGACTCTGGCGCTAAACACAACAAACACACAGTTGGTTTGGAACGAGTCAGACTTTATTAAAAGGGATTGTTTGAAGGTATTAATTAATAGTAATTTATAGTAAATACAGCTTGTTAGCAAGCAGTGTAGTGCTGCAACTGCCCACAAAAAATTAACTGTCAACAATGTCAGTAATTTATTAAATATTTAAGCCATATATTTAGCAAAACATTTTTTTTTATGTATTTTTTTGGTTACAGCTTCTCTAATGTCCTCTAATGAGGATTTGCTGCCTTTTCTGTTTGACATCATTGTAAAGTGTTACAGTGTTTGGACCACTGCTTAGACAAAAAACACCAACCAAGACATCAGAAGATGTCATCTTGGGCAAACTGTGGTCTCACATAACACCACGACAAATTGCTTTAAATCATACATGTTTCTCTTGTTGTCGTTATCATGAGGAAGTTATCTTACCTTCCGCTAGAGATCTTTGTCTCCACAACGTTTTCAGTTGTGGTTTGATTTTTCTGCAGAGGATATAGAAAAATCAACAGGTTTTATTGTACACATTGTCAGAAAACTGAGGTGCCATCATAGTAGACACAAGCTGACTTCAGAGACACTAAAATCAGAGAAACTAATAAGACTAAAATCAGAGAAACTGATATTCCTAAAATCAGAGAAACACTAATATGACGAACTTCACATGAACAGCGTAAAAACTGAGGACCATCTGAGAAACAGACCTTTCGTCGGCACCAAGTCAGCTTGAACATGGCTGCAAATCTTCTCGTGGCTAAAACTCGAGTAAAGTGTTGAACAACTTGCTTGAAGCGCGTCTGGATCTCAACTAAATACCTCCTACTAAATACTAAGAGCAGTAGACTTCAGAACATGACGGTTCGGAATGTGTGCCATTAGAACTGCTGACGTCACAGGTCTATGGTCTCCATTATGACACAGACCTGTGTGTCATAATGGAGTTGATACGCATCACGCACACACACACGCTCACATGCAGTAACTGCTACCAACAGTTTTGACCTCTAAGTACACATAAGAACGTTTAAAGAATTTCAACAGGCCGCTAAAAGCAGACTGGTGCACAGTGCATTTCATATTTATTGTTTTCTGTTTAACGTTGCTGATGTCGCCCACACAGCTGCAGCTCACTCGAGGAAAAAAAAGAAAAATTAATAATAATGTGAATGTAAAGTGCAGATATGAACTTTCACTGTGCATTTATGGTGCTAGTGTATAGTTTTTTCACTACCACAAGAACAGGAGTTGTGTAAATGTAATACTAAATTAAAACCACAGGCCCATAGCAAAATGATCACTTACGATAACATTGTACTCACCCAATGCTGGGATCTCAGAACGCAGCAACATCGCTAAAAAATAGTTCCAACGGGGTAACGTATCCCTGTGGCCACACAAAAACGTTGACATTGTTCTGAAAGACAGAGAGTTTTTACAATTGCAACCTTCATAACGTTCAATGCTGAAGTTAAATTCATTTCTTACTACAATATCTGCACATGGCAACTTAAAGTTAGGGAGAGATTGAGCTTATCATAAAAAAACAACAACAAAAAACCCATGGTTGAGGTTTGGCAACTAAAACACTCGGTTAAAGTGACAATGGATCACATAATTACTTGGATGTAAAAGGGGGTCGCTTATAGTGATGAACCAACAGACAATTATCATTGTTCATATCATATCATATTTCTCTCAGGACAAAAAAAAAGAAGCTTTGAGTGCAAGTTTGGACTTACATTCATCGGGTAGCCTGACACGCAACTTCAGATAAATGCTAATGTTGCTCCGTGTCTGCTGGACGCGTCAATGACCGAGTGTTTGCTAACAAGTTTGCTGTGTCAACCTGAAATGTGGTGATATATCAGTGTTGTTTCTGCCGCCCCCACGTGCCCAGAAAACAAGACATCTGGCCGTATTTCAAGGTGAAAAAACATACTTGATAACCCAACTAGCTAAGGTTACCATTCAAGCACTTCCAAGTTAACGTTAACATTAGCGTTTCATGGTGTGCTGGATGTAATCAAGCTTGCAATGTAACGCTGACGGTTGGTGTAATCTGTAGGAACATAACACAGAAATATGTGTTCCAGTGAGCAAAATGTCAAATAACGTTACTGACTTAACCAGAACATGTCGGAGGTTGATTACATCCAGTGCATTTTACGCCCAGGCTTGAATAAATAAATGTGTCCAAGATGTGCGTAGATATTTCAGAATTAATTTACGCCTTCCCTTCCGTATCGTGTAGCATTGACATTATCAAACAATGAAGGCAGCTAACGTTAGGAAGTGGTTGAACGCTAACGTCAGCTGTCAAGTGGCAGCTAATGGGTTATCAAAATATGTTGTTTTACCTTGAAATATGGCCCGGTTTTTGGATTTTCACTATCGTCTTTTCAGTCGCTGATCAATCGGAAAGCGGTGAAGTGATAACAGTTTGTCAGATTCATACGGCTTGCAACCTGGAACACGGCGGTTCAACGTGATAACAGTATTTGAGCTTCCCACCCCCGAGCTGCGACGTCAGAGGAAAATGGCTGCCGTGTGACTATGGCGAATGGCTTTCGGCACAATATTGACCACATTATGAACATTAGAGGTGTAGATTCTTACCATGTTCAACCATATCCTCCTAAAAAACATTTCCTGTTGGCATGGACACATCCCTTGTACAACCACTGTTTTCACTGAACTTACTGAGATACATACAGATGCCCCTTTAACACCGCTTGAGATCCCTTTTCCTCTTCTTGATCAGTTGGTAAAAGGTCTGGAAATGAACCATAATCATGTTTAATCATGCCTGAAAGAAAGAGAGAGAGAGAAAGATGTGTTAATTAAAGGCCACAATATGCTTTTAATACCTGCTTTTCACATGCTGGTGTCTCATGGTGGGATGATTGGTACCACATGGAAAAATCCCACGTGAAGTCGTATTTCAGCACACATAAACACGCTGTGATATACTACATCTACAGAGCGAGAGAGAGACACACACACACACACACACAGTGCTTGTTGCTAGGTATGTTGTCAGGTTGTCATGTTGGATTTACCAGGAGCACGCTCAGTGAAGTGGATCTAAGAATATGTGCAGGGAATCATTTCTAAACATTGATTGCTCCCACGTAATCTAAAATGTATTACAGGGATGATCTTCAGTCCAAATATTGACTCTTTTTCCCCACAGCAAGCTTCTGAAATTACTGCAGGGATGGCCTTCGGACCAATTAGGGTGCAGCCGTGGCGAAGTGGAGTTCGGATCTTGACAGTGTGACAGAATATGCAGTGGAGTTGACTTGGCAGGAAAAACAATTAGTAGGGTGTCACCGTCAGATTCAATAACAACAAAGGGAACACACACAAAAAAAAGAGGAAGTTGGAGAATATTCACTTGATGGCTTATTCTGTGAATATTTCAGGCCGAATAACAGCAGACATCGCATCGCAGAGTGGCAAGAAAGATAGAAGAGCCGGAGCTGAGCTCATAACATTAAAGGGTTTATGATTTGTCCATTACCCACAGGATATGATTTTTAAATGGCATTTCTGCTATATTGGTTTCAATAGAGAATGTCATGAAATATGAATTTGAGATGGCTTTTAATAATGCAGCCATTATTAAACATCAGTAGTGATTTATCTGTCGAAGTACAGCGGCGAACACATGGACAGAGGCTCTCCTCATTGCCATGCTGCTCCATAGCACTGAGGGGCTGTCCACTGGATGCCAATTTTGTACAATTTTGAGGTACTTTACCTGAGTATTTACAATTGAAGCTACTTCATACTTCTACTTCACTGCATTTCAGAGAGAAATGCTTTGCTTCTTACTCTGCCACATTTATCTGGCAGCTTCAGTGGTATGTACAAACCCAGACATACATGCTGTGTGACTCCCTCACTCCTTCCCACTCCCGAAAGAATCAAACTTGAAAGTAGCCGTTTATCATAAACCTAAGAGATGGGCATCGCCCAAAATGACAAACAAAAGCTCATTAATGCCGTACGTATGATGGGGTTATAAAACACAGTGCTTTGTTGAGGATCAAACCAGTGGTTTCCAACCTTTTTGGCTTGTGAAACTTTACAAAAGCTTTAGCTGGGGCCCCCTTGTCACATTTCAGTCGTCGTGAGTTGTGAGCAGTTCCAATAAATCTATTATCTTCATTTAAACAACAGGCTATAAGTGCTATACATGAATACAAATTTGTGTATCATCTCACGACCCCTCAGATTTGTCTTGTGAACCTTTGAAGGGGCCCGACCCCTAGGTTGGGAACCACTGGAAACTAAACTGCCTGACAGTATGTAAAGTAGTTCAAACTAGCTGCACCTAGACCAGCTACAACAGTAAAATGCCGCTTACATATTGATGCATCAGTATTAACAATCAAAAACAGTCACAGGGGACATTTTAGTGAAGAACATGATAATACTTTTAAACATGATTTTAAATGCAGGGCTTTTACTTGTAATAGAGTATTTTTACATTGTTGTATTAGTACTTTTACTTAAGTGAAGGACGTTTCCAAAAATCATTATTAGCCACTGACAGCTGTGTGGGCCTGATTTCAACCAGAAAGGGGGGAAAAAAGACAATAAAAAGTAAAGAAAAGACAGAAAAAGACACCATGTGAATGTACACATGGTGAAACGTAATATTGTGCTCTCTCATAATAATAGCAGTATAACAAAATAATCAGAAACATTGTGTAAGTCGGCGTATCATACGTGATAATAGACAGAGCATGTACTTGCATCTTTGTTAAAAAAAAAAGAAGAACATTGTCGTTGATTGATGTTCAGTCCTCGTGTCTTTTTATGAGAACATAATTTTTTCAGTGAAAAGTGAAAAGAGTGATGAGGCAATCCCAGTGTGTAATGCGCCAAACGAGCTCCACCAATCAGACGATAGAACGGCCTGCATGAGGCCTGAGAGGTGAAACCTGTCGCAATAAATAAATAAATAAATAACTAAAGCATATGCTGCTGCTCGTAAAGCTTATGAGCCTTCAATTGTTAACGTGTTACGCTCCTGGATGAGCAAATCATCATTTTTTTTTTATCAACTCAGACCTTCGCTTACTGGGGATCATGACATCTGAGCAGTAAAAAAAAAACAAAAACAAAAAAAACGGTTTAGAGTAAATTGAACTGAAACTGTAAAAGTGTGTGGGGTGGGGGTGAGGGGCAAAAATAGGAGTTTCAAAGAGAGCGTGGAAGCGATGCCCTTGATGCCACAGGAATTCAACACGATGAGTTACATTCGTGTGTTCAGCCAACTGGAACGCTATCCATCCATTAAATGAGCATTGTCAGTGGTAGATATGTGTTAGAAGGGGCCTGCTACACCTACCGGAAGGCCGGTATCATCTATTCACATTGGTTGATGGGTGTTATCAGTGGTCATCGGGGGCCTGCTACACCTACCAGTAGGCTCAGAAGGCTCAGGTTTAGGCAACAAAACTACTTAGTCGAGGTTAGGAAAACATAACGTAACAGAACTCACGTAACACGAATAAACTTACGACTTACGTAACTCACATACGTAACATTATGTAACCTCCACACGGACCCCTGACCTCCTGGGTGACAGTCCTGTGTTTGACCCATCCATCCACCTCGGCCACCTCGATCTTTGTAGCATGTCATCTGTATGCGCCGCGTTGGCTCACTGAAATAAATGGGTGATAACAGCCTCCTGGACAGTAGGCCCCTAATAGCCCATTTATTTGGGACGACATGCGTGACGATAACGCCTTTTCAATAGCCTGATAACAGTCAAATGGACTGTTAATGGGCACCTCCATAAACTGGTAACTCTGTGTGTATGCAGAGACTGGATTTTTCTGGCAAGGGGTCAAGTAGGCCGGAAATCCCACAGTCTTGTGCACTTCAGATCAGAACAAAACATGCCGTCTTACCAAGTGTACCCCATTTGTCTCCACTATGTACAGACATGCCACTATAAAGATGTAGTGGAGTATATAGTAAAATATTTCTCTCTGCAATGCAGTGAAGTAGAAGTGCTATGGAGGTGAAGAAGGCACGGCACTAGAAAACTTGACACAAAGATGAGATTTAAGCTTCATCAGAAGTGTTTTCCAACAGAATCTTTCAGTTTCACGAGAGAAAAGATTTCAAGGATGAAGACTGAGCGGTTGCTTTGGCAAATGCACCTCTGGTTAACTTCCCCACCTCCGTTAAAACAGCAGAGGGAAGCCACTTCCCTGAGCTCGTCTCCCTCTCGGTGAATGAGACAGTCCTGAATGGGGCTATCCATGCATGCACGTGATGATGTGTTATACAGAGCCAGTTCATTTCTGGCGGGACGCTGCTGAACGCCAGCCATGTGGCAGATCTAAAGGCACATTCACCCGCGCAACTAAACTTTATTACAACTTACTCGCAAGTTGCCAAATACCTCACGCCGAGTTCTCACACGCAACCATCTGTCGGGCCGGATATCAGCCATTGTCCTCCATTGTCCAGCTAGGTCCAGCTCCTGTCCGCCATTAGTACCCAGCCTCAACCAGTCCCTCGTCCATTACAGCCGTCATGCTGTTCAGCTCTCTCAGTGAGAGGCCAAATTCTTAACAGGGTCCTCATTTGGCTCCAATGACAGTCCACTAAATCTGTTAATGTGTGTGCGGAACTTGCCTGGCCCCTGTTTATGAAACGCATTTAATATTTTAGCATTAAAAGAGTCTCACCTCCTGTCCCCGAATGCATTACTTCATTTATGTCTGTCCACGACACATAAAAAATACGCTTTAAATGTACCAAATCATAAAGAATCTTCTTTTTTTTTTGTCACTGTGATTGTGTGTGGTTTTCAAAATCATAAAAGATGGAGAAGGAAGAATAACGTCGCTGATTTTATTTGTTATTTCCATTGTTTTGTGCTTAAAGCTGTCTCACAGCAAGTGAAAGGAAAAGAGTGATTGCATTGGCAGTAATAACTGTGCTTTTGTTGTGGGTGTGCTAACTGAAAAGAATGAAAACAAACCATTTGAATTTAATGTGAGAATGAGGTAAGTTGTAAGTAACTGTACAGTTATCGTAAATGACAGACTCATATCGTCTCGGCCCAACAAATCAAATGTTCTTCAGCTACAGTTTCTTTGGGAACTTAAGTTTGCCGTTGAACTTTCAATGCACAAGACCACACGAGTCACCGTGACAGTTGCTGATTAACCCTTCAGATCCATTTGCTACATACGTATGTACAGTATACACATCCTCCATTAGGTACACCTATACAATCTAATGTGATCTCGCGCAACAGTCCCGCCACATATTTTACTTTTGGTGTTGGTCATTTTTTGTTCAAGCTTTCCGAGAGGTGTCAATTCAACCATAATGTTTCTTATTGCGGTTGTAGTTAGAGGTGGTGTTGATCGGGGGCTGCATTATGTTGACATGTGTTTCTAATATTCTGCCCAACCTCATGTTTGAGGTGCTTTTTAGTTCCACTGGATAACCTTCTTTCTTAGATCGTGACATAAAGGACAATATAAAACCAAATGTAATTAAATTTAAAGGTAAATGACAAATGTCATTTGTTTTTTAACTTTTTTTTTGCTTGTAAATGTATTTTTTCAAAGCCCAATATATCACGATGTCCCAAAAGAAAAGTGCAGGTGTTAACCTAAAAGAATGTAATGAAATGGGTGTGATTTTGCTAATATAGCATATAGCATTTTTTTTTTTTTTTTTGCACAAAAACTCTGAGCTTTGTGTTTAACATTCATTGCATGCTATGTGTTTCTGAGGGCATCCTGCAGAGGAAGAGGTGTTACACTGCTGAGATTGTGCTAATTATTCTAAGGGGATGCTCACTTTTGCATTCACCACAGTGGCTGGAGGCTCCTGTTCCAAATGCATTTTCTACCCGGAAAGAAAATCAAAGGATAGTTGTGCTGCTCACTGAGCACTTATTTATTTTTTGCTCACTCCGACTTGCAATGGTAAAGTTCAACTTGATGTCTTGGTGCGTGTGTTCGTTGACTTGTTACATTTCATCGCAGCACACACAACTCGTGTAACCCCCGCCATGTTCTGAACCGGGCTGCTTTTGGTTGCTTTGAGGCCGTTTCCCCTCAGAGTTTTACATCTTTCTTTTTTTTTTCTCCATTAGAACACTGCCAAAAACCCTCGCATTCGAAGCATCAAAGCTCAGATCAGAATCTTAGCAGGGGGTGTGCTGAATCTCCACAAGGGGAGTGCTAAGTCTCGGCAAGGGTTCAGCTCAGAAATTCTGAAAGGAAAGTTCTGTAACATTAAAGACATTACATTGCAAATATTTGAGGCAGTTAGTAGCAACATGCTGTTTTAGCCTAGTTTTAACTTGCGACATTAGTTTCAACTCTTAGTTTTACCTTACATTTCATAGCAGGAAAAGCACCGGTGGAACTAACCATCATCATTGTCAACCATGGCCGCATTCAATTTAGGTGTTCCAGTTTCAGGGCCCTGTATTTGGACATGCTGGCTCGTTGTCAGGGCAGTCATTGATGTCGTTGGTTCCACCGGTGCTTCTCCCGCTACTGAAAGTCAAAAGGTCTGTTCTAATAATATTTTCTCGTCATAGCAATCAAATCACATTGTCACTTGGGCACCTGCTGAAACGACTGCGTGGATGGAGGGGGACAACAAAAAATCTGAATTTAACAAGGGAGGCCGCTGTTTGCTTCCTGCTTCCAACCTTTTAAGCACAATTACAATCGTTCCCTGACCTCAACCACATGTTTATTATTGTAACCATGACGACGAAGCTCCTCTAACCTTAACAAAATAGTCCTTTTTAACCCAAACCACAGTTCCTCACCATAACGAGGGTTTTTTGTTTGTGTCTAAACTTAACCGGAACTTAACCACAGCATCGTCACATCATAAAAAAAGATGTGATCCTGTCGATGGAAGCATCAGATCAGAAAACGCTTCTATGTGTCGTTCTAGAGGGCGTGGACAAACTACTTATTCCGCCTTTTAGTTCAGAGGACTTGTTTAATAATTAGCTACCCAACGGGGTAGCATATTGGCAGCATAGAGTTGGAGTTGGGAGGAGTTGGAGAGGGCGGACGGAGGGTGGACAAAGCCCTAACCCTAACCCCCAAAATGTATTTGTTGTTGCAAATCAGTAGTATATTAACATCATTTCTCGAGAGACAGGGTTGTGTTTTACATTCGTCCTTGGTGGTAAATGGTCATTACTGCTGTGTTTGGCATTGCAACGTCCAGAGAAAACTTGTCACACACCGTGGCCACGTGTTGATAGCGTGATCTTCTTCTTCTCTTGTTCAACCATGGTGGCTCACGTAACTGACGAAGCCTGTCCTGTCCATCTATACCAACCTAAGTTTGAGTTCCAGATGTGGCGGTAAGATACCAAACCTCAGTCGGACACATATCGAACCTCAGTTGGACACACGAGATGTTGGGTTGAATTTCACATAACTTAGGCTTGATAAAAAAAAACTGAGTTTAAGACTGAAATCTAAGTTTATTTTATTCCAAAATAGTGCTTCTTATATACCTGCAAAAAAAAAAGAAACATTCAACAGGAAAGACCTCGCTGGCAGAATTCTTAAATGATTAGGACCTATTTAATTCTGCTTTTATAGTTTTACTGGTACGTTATCCCACAGTGACACTTGGCAGAGGCTTCATGACACGTGAACCCTTTCTGTAATATCACTGCGTAACTTAGAACACAGCAGGATGCATTGAAAATAATGAAGAAATAAAAAAAAAAAAGGAGAGGCGGCAGCGCCTCCGAACGTTTCATTAAGCAAAAGCTTCTCTGTCTGTCCTGTCCTGTCCCGGAGGAGCGCCGAGCCAAGCCGAGAGATGTGTGAAGTTCATCTGGTGAGGCAGGAGTAGCTTCGTTTCTCCCGTTAGGTTTCAGTTGACGGGGCTTTCAATAGACTGCTGGGATTACACCGAACGACAGAAGACGACAGCGGTACTTCAAGTGGAATCAGGGGTGTCCTGTAGAAGTGTGTGTTCTCACTGTCAACAGTCACTCTGCCAACACAGGAACCTCTGTGTGAGTGCACTCAGCGAAGGCAGTCTCTTAATTCTGAGCACTTTAAATTGAAAAAAAAAAAAAAGAAGCACTGATTGTGGGTTTCCATCTATCCCATCTTGTGCACAACCCCCCCCACCCCCACTGCCACCCCCTCCTTCTCTTTCACCCTCACACTTTTGTCTCCTCTGACTTGCAGGGAATCTGCGCCACATTCAAATATAGCTCCCGACAAAGCACCTTGTTTCCTTGTTTCCTCCCATTTTCTCTTGTGTTGTTTCCTCCTTTCATTCCTCAACTTTAATCTGCATTGTTGCAGTGATGGCGCGTGTCGCCCGTCGCATCAGTTTCTGCCTCTGGTTCTCAAACTCACAGTGCCACCCGGTGGTGAGGAAGAAAGGCAAAGGCAGGATGAATCATCAGAATGATTTTAAAGCATTAAAGTCAAAGGGTTGATGGGATTTTATGGGAGCAGGACATCTGCTCTTCTGCTGTAGAACCAAAGGCAATTTCCATTTTTCACCTGATTCATCTGGAATATTCAAACGAGTGCCCTCAGTGTCTGTGCTTCAGCTTAGTAAACGTCAGTAACCGTACGTTCATTCCTACAGTCGTCCAAGGGGAGAGTTTTGAGTTTTGATCAACATAATAGCTGTCTTAAGTGTAATTAATGTAGCAGTGTTATTTATAGGCTGCCGTCACTTTCTTCCACCCATGAGGCCACGATATGTAATTAAATACTAATGAACATACAGAGGATGACAGTCCGGAACTCCCCCTCTAGCTTTTATTCTTAGTATCAGCCAGATGTTTCACTTACTTTGACAAGGCACCACAATAGAAGCGAAGCTGGGAGTTTGGCTTCAGTAAGAACACAAACCTTATTGTTTTATTTCTTGTATTGGAATTTTCTTTTTTATAATAAGAATTAACACGACCGTACCCCCAAAACGGTAACGATACGGGACCATTTCACACCCATAAACAAACTTTGACAAGGGACACAAAGGCATCGGAGGTGTTTCCGAACTGTATTTTCAGCCTGTTATCAGGCTGTTGAATAGGCGTCATCATCACACTTGTCCTCGCAAATATATGGGCCAGTAGGGGCTAAACCTAAACCTACTTGCAGGTTCAGGAGGGTGTTATCATCCGTGACTGGGGCCGATGGATGGGTCAAACACAGGACTTTCACCCAGGAGGTCAGGGGTTTGTGTCCCGTGTGAAACCAAACGTCAAGGATGACTTATTTCAAGTTTCAACGTTACGTATGTGAGTAACGCAAGTCGCGACTTCACGTGTCACGTGATCTTTTCCTGACCTAAGTAGTTTTGTTGCCTTCTGAACCCACTAATATGTGTAGCAGGCCCTGATAAACACTGATAACACCCATCAACCATGTGAATAGATGACACCGGCCTGTTGTAGGCCCCTTCCAACACATACAGTATCTATGAGGCTGATAACCACTGATAGCCCCCATTCATTCGAGTGATAACATTCCAATCGGGTGGTATTTTTCAGTTTCAAGTAGGGGGACTTCCTGAGCTTTTAAACGGGAACCATATTCCTGAATGGGGCCAGCATCCAACTAGGAGTTCAAACGTCCCTGTCAGAGTCTGAAACACTTCTCCACTGGTCATAAATGGTCAGGAAACAATCTCCTCTTCTGTAAAGTGTCAGGTCAAAACAACAATACTGAAGAAGGCCCAGCACAGGCTTTTCTATTTAAGAGGGCTGGAAAAAGTTTTCCACATGGCAAGAGGTAATGGGGCAATTTCATCAGCATCCTCACCTCTGCAATAACTGTGTGGTATGGCAACACCTCAGATGAAGGCAGGGAAACATCTGGACGAAGTGGTGGTAACTGCAACCAAACCTCCAGACCCTGAGCCACCATCCATTGCAGAAATGCCAAAACATTGTTTAAATTTCCTCCTTTCTTTAAGGCGGAAAAATTGTAGAACTAGGGCAGCCAGGTGCTGTAACAGTGTTGTCCTGAGGCTATTCGCCTGCTCAACTCCTGCACACAAGCAGTCTTATTATTCTCATTCACAAGAAGCACTGAAAGGTATGCATCATGGCTGTTTTGGGATGCTGCTAGCGTCCCCTCAGGAATGCAGGTTTTATTTATTCTTATGCACAAAGTTTTTGTTTTTTTTTCCAGTTTGACAATGGTCCCTCTATGTCTTCAGTGTGGTCATGTTGCGCCCTGAGATTTCTTTCTCTTGTTTTACGTACACTCACCACAGCAAAAGTCTACCGAACCATGTTAAAGTGGCAAAAAATATTTCATCTTTAATCTTGAACTTGTGCCTCGACAAAACAATAACACACTGGTCCTCTGTTGGCAAAGAAAGCCTGTGTAGCAAAAGGCTAATGTCAACTCTCTAACATTGTTCTCTCTGGTTTTGTTTTGCTTTTGGCACACACCACCTGGTTTTGAACAATCTCTTTACATTTTGACAATCCTTTAATTTTAACGACTGTAGCTGTTTGGGCTGGAGACGGCTCATCAACACACACTGGTGCAGCCATTGGTTTGCGGTCTGGGAGACACAGAGCACTAGATGATGTCAGGCAGCCTTAATGACCCTCTGCAACTGTAATGGAAACCTATCACTTTGATCTATCCTCTTCCCTCCCGCTTTCATGACCTGATTTTGAATTATAATACTCGGGTACAGAAGCAAAGGAAAACTAAGGTTCATTGCAACTCGGAATTAATTGTCACTGCTGCAGTCAGTGGTTTTAAATGGTGCTGGACTGACCATCAGGAGCGATTTGTGGCTCGGTGTCAGGCCTAAGGGCACTTTGGACACGTTGTTGCATTGCTTATGATGGCACTGTACTCCCCCAGTAGATGCTGAGATCTTGGAACGCGGAAACATCACTTAAAATAGGTCCGACGTGGCAACAGACGCAAGTGCTCAAAAAAGTCGTACAGGTTGCAAACTGTATTTAACACGTGTAGAAAATGAGACATTACACAATAAGCCGCCCTACAGTTTTTACTTGCTCAGCCCCGCCGACTCTACGCAGCGCTTCAGGAGTCCTGAACTCATAATGAAGTTATGGGGTTTACAGACCCTTCAACTCTGTACGAAACCAGCTGATACTAACTTTTTGAGGCACATTTCAAAGGCTAATTGCCTGCTCACACTTCCTGCGGCAAGCTAGCATGTTAGCAGAGACCGAGCTGCCGTCAGGCCTCCATCGAACTCAGTAAGTGGATATTTACAATGCACCATTTGGGTCATCCTCTCCTCCTGATGAGTTTGGCCAACCTGGGGGCTTGTTTGCAGCCTTGATTATTTGATTGCCTCTTGTGATCAGGATTGTTGCCCCACTGGGCCTACTTTTAGCGATGCTGCCAGATTCAGAGATCTCAGCAATTACTTTGGTGTGTACAATTTTTGTCATGACTGATAGAACCAATGGCCTGAGCTATGGAAATAAAGCCCAAGTTGTAATACACTGTAGTTAACAATGAGATTAAGAGGTTTCACTCAGGCTGAAAAACGTCATTCCTCTCTTTTAAACACATGCGACCTTTGCATTTCTGAATATAAGGATACACCAAAGTCACAAAAAGTGAATAAGACCTTGTATGACGGCTCATCTTGGTAGAAGTTTAGTGTGATATGTTATAGCGTCCGTCTGAGCCTCTCTTTGTCTTTATGTTTCCTTCATTTTGATGCAGTCCCTTTCTGTGGTCAGGACCCCTCGGGACTTTAAGTGGGAGCAGGAAGTTAATGGCGAGAGGCATTTGGGTGTCAGTCAAAAGCCAGGAAATGTAATATAAACATTAGCATTTACATTTACAGTGGTAGCAGACCCTCTGTCACTTCAGGCGACACTCTCAAACTTTTAATAGCTCTGTCGCTTTGTAACAATCAGCACTAATCAGTGCCAACAATCACGTAATACTGTTTACTTGCTCCCTTTGTCGGCTACATGGGAATGCTACAGTCATGACTAACCATTCCTGACGATAAGCCCAAAGCAAAACTACTCATGTCCAATGATGCCTTCACAATCCATTGACAAACACGCAGGTGTCCTGCAGTGGACTTCAACAGCAAAATTGATTTAGCCTGTCTTTTTCAATCAGAGTAATCCAAACTCTCTTTGCAAAGAAAACAATTAAGACAAATGAGATTGCAGTTAAGACAATTACGACTAACGATTAACACTAATGATTGCTAACAGAGGGCTTCGGAACAGTGCTACCGCCGCAGCAGCTGCAGAGGAGGAGAGTGCAGAGAATAAAATAGCACAGGAAGACAGGGAGCCATTAGGTTGTGGGAAGTACAATAACTTTTTCATTTTTCTTTGCCGCTGGTATGTGCATCACGCGGCGACACAAGAACATACTGTACTGACACACAGTATGGGAGCATTTGTAAATTTAGAACAGCATGGTGAATGACCCATTTGGCAGTTGTTTGATGGATTTTGACACTGCACTGAGTTAAACCGGCCAAAACCACAAATCTCTCCGTTAACTACAGCCAACACCTTCTAAACCTACTCTATGATATCATCTGTGGCTGCAACATGTTGCATGCTATGCTGCAGTAAAACCCAAAATGTCTTGTCACATTGTTAGTGGGGAAAGTTGCTCCAGAGCGTCATTTCAATATGTAGTTTAAATCCTAAAATAATGCTTGATTTCTGGAATTTTTCATCATCATTTCAATTTTTTGCCCAAAAACTACAGCCATTTTTCACAGGCAGAAGGTTTGTTCTTGGGGTTATCTTCAAACAATCTTTTAAAGGAGCTTAGACAGACATATGACTCATAGTCCGGTAACTAATGTGCACGTACGGCAAAGTGGTGTGCCGCTGCGTCTTCACCTCTTGTAATGGATTGGATAGTTGGTAAGTATGCAAGATTTCAGAGTGAGACTTGTCCTTGAGTGATACTTCTGGTTACACGAAAAAGGGATCAGACACCAATCTGAGCTTGTCAGTGGCAAGAAAAACAAACACTTTCAGCAAGCATGTAGCAGAAACACGTTGCAGCTCGTTCATGGCTGCCGGCTGAGGTGATCTACTGGACTGATTCCAAAACTATTGGTAAGTATTCATCATTTAGACCCCAAAATCTGAAGAGTAGACCGGAATTTACCCTTTGGCACTGCGACAGCAGATGGGGAAGAGATGAAAGTACATACGCACAAACAGCTTGGCGGTCTGAAATGATTGTTCTGCTCTTAAGGGTGACACATTGGACAATGATTCACGCAGCAAGATGGAGTCAGTGTTAGAGAGCAGTCACATCACAGTGACTGATGACCGTTAATCTCCCATACAAGACCTTTTCAAGGTTTGAAGGGGTGGGCTTGTTGGAGTCCCTGCAGTACCTGGAAGAAAAACTGTCACAGTGCCCCTGAGCCAAGCCACTCAATCTCCCAACTGCCCCAGTGGAGAAGCTCAGTGGGCGACGCACAAGACGAGACTTCTATTATGTCTGTAAGTGAATGTGCCTGTGAAAAAGTAGCTCTGAAAGGGTTTAAACCAGTGCAATCACTAACCTTGGTTTCAGAGAGAAACTGGTAAAAACAAAAGAGGTAAAATGGATGAAAAAGGAGATTATTTCCCATCTCAAAGTGCAAAGTACAGCTCTAACTAACTTCAAAACCCCTGTGTAGAGACAAAAGTTTTCTTGCTGTAGCTTTGAAGACACATTTGATCTTCCTGAACGGTACTTTTTTTTTTTCTTCCTCTTCTTCTTGAGAACAACAGAAAAATAGGCAGGAATGCACACCAATCCATTTGGACCCCACAAAGCAGTAAACACACATACATCTCTCTCTGTCAAACACACATACAGACAATGAGGCGCTCTTTTTTTTCACTTTGTTTTTTGTGATGTCTGGTAAATCTTTCCAAGTCATCATTCTTTCTTTTGAAACTACTTCAAGGCTTTCAACATAATCAGCATCGTGTTTTCTCCTCGGCAGTCTTAAATGTGGGTGAACCGGGACGAACTCCACCTGCAACTCCTTGATAAGTGCGTGCCACTGTGGGCAGTTCGTCAGGTTAATACAGGGCACTGCTGTCAAACAGCTGTGAGGTGGCCCAGTGGTTAGAGAACTCATGGTATTCTGACGAATTAATGCAAAACTAGGGGGCGCCGTCAGGAAACTACGAAATACAAAATACAAATTTCTCCCTTTTGGTTTTTATTCTCAAAGGACTTTAATGTCACAAGCATCATCGATAATGAGTCATTACTATTAGTTGACACACGGCCCCTGTGAATCAGGGTATTAATACATATTGACTGTGGCTATGCAACAAGCCCTCATAGCTAAGTTGTTTGCCTTCTAAATCAATGACTTTTACAATTACTATTGATGTGAGCGTTTTTTTAGCCTCTTTTAGGACTGTGGCTCCAGGGGAGGCTATGTTGTTCAGTTACTTGGTCCACCTCTTTGGTCCAGACTGAAATATCTGCCAGTATCTGTGTTTGCATTACACTGTCAAGTGAATTTCAAGCAAACTTAAGAAATGTGTCTCAAAAAAAAAAGAAATGCGAATTAGCCGCATTTTCATCAGCTGGTTTGGAGCGAATGAACGAGGCCCCCTGCAAAGCCAAGGTGTTGGCGGTATAGGCTACGCTTTAATCTGCCTGTAAACACAAGAAGAAGTAGTCGAGGTTGCTAGCCGAAAACAAAACTAGTCGCCTTGGCCATCTCCTCAGGAATTTGTTTTAACTGTTCTTTCATGTCAGCTGGTGTTCACGCCGCGCGGAGACGAAGGCAAACGAATGTGGAACGCTTCAGCGGAAACAGCCGATCAGCCACGTGAGTTGAATGTTCCCCTGTGTTAGAATTTGTTCAGCAAAGGCGTTTCCATATCCCTTTTAGCGCACCAACTCTTTTTCAACAAAGGCGCACTTGAAAAAAAAAAAAAACTTCACATGTTCAACTTAATATTTTTTTTTTATGCCAGCCAGAAAAGGAACCAGACTAGGGTGAGATTGATAATACAAATGTGGGTTTTGTGAAAAATGCATTGTCCACACGTCAAAAAATCACCCATAAAACATTTCTACTTTGATGACAGTTAACAGCAAGGGCAGTCAACCATGTATGGGTTAGTATCAGAACTTGGCAGAAAAATAGGTGTAAACAGTTCTACTGAATAGCAGAGTGGAAATAAGTCTTTTGACTGTGAGCCGAGTTTGGTTATATATATATATATGCGTGTGTGTGTTTGGGGATGTGTGTTTTGGTCTTTGCATGTGCAATAGCCTGTGTAATGAGTCCCATCAACCCCTGTAAGCAGAATGTGTTTAGGCACCAAGTGACCAATGGTTATGAAAAGAAAATAAGAATAATGCATCGTAAATGTTGGGCAGAGGAAAGTATAATGCTGTTTTGTTTTTTTTAAACTAATATAACAGCAAGTATTGCATCACCCCTCCCTCCACACTTAGTATCTAGTGTGTTGTTTTTTGTTGCTTCTCTCTGTGTGTGTCAGGATGTCAACTGTGTAGCATCAACCTATGAGACATGCAGTAAATTATTTCTGAATTGTTATGGTTTCAAATTACCCTCACCTCACTGTTTGCATTTGTTGCTAATACATAATGGATGGTGTTAGCCAGCTACTTCTTCCCCCAACCATTATCCCAATTACCACTGCACTTTATGCCACCATTACCGTCATTGTAATTATTACATAGTGGGCTACGATGAGAATTTTATCGTTCCCTTTCTGTCCCATTACCATTAGAGTGTCAAGGCTAATTTGTGACGGCCCGTCCCGTCATGAATCTATCCTGCATCTGTCTGCTTTTAGCTCTTGCAGTCTAACACTGACAGACACTTAGAAAAACAAAGTCTTTGGAACCAGAAGTGACCCTATTTGTACAAGAGGGTGGAGCTGGGGATCTGAGGAACCTGAAGACAACATGCACGCCTACCTATACCACCAACCTGACTGCACCTGGCTCCTGGCTACACAGTATGACGTAGCTGCTAACAAAGTTATAACAAAGCTTATAAATATAGACTCCTTTTAGTCTTGTCTGTACACCACTATTCTGATCGACAGGTCGCCGTGGTAGCAACTTGCCACAATCACAAGGTAGCCCCCGCCCTAAAGCACACCCTGCTTTATCGTCTATTTGACTCCAAATGGGACCATCATTTACAAAATGGACATCATGTTGTGTTGAAGAAGACTTGAAACTAGCGATTGAGACCATAAACTCATTAGGAAAATATTTACAGAGGTAATAAATCAAGTGAGAAGTAGCGTCATTTTCCCATAGACTTCTATAATCTCTTCATTTTATATTAGTAGTATAGTATCACATTCAGGCCATTGACAATCCCATCGAAGCTGTTTGGATTCAATGCAGATTTGACCTTTTTTTCTTTCATTACACTGTTGTCCTGTCCTTGTCATCCCGTAAACCTACTTTAACAGTTTTTTTGGCCACTTGGGGTCAAGCCTTGAACTCAACATTGACATATCATCACTTTATAAATCAGATGTGGCGAACTTGCGAGAACACAGTGGCCCATTTACACTTCTAGCAGATACGGAGCAACTTTAGCAGTCGTTTGGAGTTGTGTTTCTGGTGATGTGGTAAATGTCAGTCCAATATTCCTTCTGCTGTTAGCAGTTTGTTGAGACCTGAGGGAAATATCTGGCTCCTTAGCTGCTAAATGCTCCACTATATTCACCAGCTAGTTGTTAACAGCATGTGTCTGCTGTTTTTCTTGTTTGTTTTTAAATGAAAACAGCTGCCTGCTGCGTCTGGAAATGAGGTGAATGAGAGCAAAGAGACTGGATCGAAACAGTAAAGTCGCGGGGCCATGAAACCAAAACAACGAGCTGAAAGACACTTAAATGCTCTGCAGAGTGGGGTGATCATTTGCTGTGAGGTTGTCACTCCGCGTGACCCCCTTTCATCTGTTGTTTCCTGATTTAACGATTCTAAACTCAGGGATCCTTCAGTTGCTTTATTCTGAGCTTTTGACCACATTCCATGGCCTTCATCCGGGAACAGAACTATAGCGTTAAATGTGGACGTCCACCTTGATCTTTGTCTGGCCCTCTAATAGTATAATATTCTGAGATATACAGGATATATATATTCAAAAGTACTGTATTTACAACTGTGACGTTTTTGTTGGCGTTTTTGAATGGGATATTCCATTCATTCAACTGATATTTTGTAAAAATCTTGGTTTTGTGTGCACCCATTCATATATCGTACATCTCTGGTGACTATGGTATACTTTCTTCAGTTTTATTTCATGAATGTATCTCCCTCAAACTTTATATTCCCGAGATAAATATCTTTAACGCACCAACCAGGTAAACATTTCCCCTGAGGTAGACGATTGTCCAGGTCCTGGGAGGTCCACCTGGCCAATCGTAAACTCCGCTGCACACAAAATGTCCTTGAGCAAAAGGCTGCTGTAATCCTCAGGCATTAGCACACTTTTCATTCAAAGTGAGTACAACTAATTCCTTGTGTAAAGGAGTTGAGATAACATGTGCGCCTGTAATTCATATTCTGGGCGTGTTCGAGGATTATGAGTCACGCTATCATTTAAAATAGCCGAGGGGGCATACAGATCTTCACATCACTTGTCAGCCTCCGCACACACACACACACACACACACACACACACACACACAGTGGAGAGATAACATGGTGTATAACAAGTGTAGTAGTGGGGAGCGAGGCGTGCTTTAACTTTCATTACTCCAGGAAAAGGCTTGTCACGTTAAATGGAAACATAATGGGGAGAGATGGAGGGGGGGGGGGGGGGGGGGGGTGGCAGGGAAACAAGAGCGGTGACTGAATTACACTGTAACTGAGGAAACGAGGAGTTGGGCTGAGTAAAGGCGGAGGGAAGGTGGAGGGGAAGCGAGGGAAGACACAGTAAGTGGGGAGGGGGGGGACGGAGGAATGAGTGATCCATTTCACCGTGACCTTACAACAAACAAGACACGGCAGAGTCAAACGCAAAGTGAGGACTCCAGCACCCAAAATGGCAGCAACTGAGGCATTGTGATGATAAAACATGATAAAAAAATGTGCCTTTTATTTTGTGTACATGTGTCTGTTTCGGAGTATTTACTGTGTCAAAGATGAGCTGAACACAGTTTTGCTGGAAGAAACTTGTTTTCAGTGATCCGTCACCCTGCCTGAGCATGAGGAGCTGTCCCTGGTGCTGAAATGCTGCTCAGCTCCATTTTCTCTGGTTTGCAGCAGGACTCAATACTTCCGGTTGACCACATTCGGGCGTATCTCACAGGCATTACCTGTGTCTGTGGTCCAAGCTCCGGGCGACATCTTATCAGAGAGCAGTATCTAAAGCAGTTGGAGGGTTGAGGCTTTCTTTCTCTTAACTGTAACGGGGTCATGTGTATCTTATCTCTTGTTATAATTACAAAAGATCTATCTGGTAAGACCCACCCATGGTGTCTCAAATGGTGTGTCAGAGTTGGCCTGAATGTCCTCTATCTGACATAAGCATTAACAATCTCATGTCCTGGCTATTCTGAAAGAATACGTCATGGTGTCCCAGGTGTGATTCTCATAAAGCTCGGATGGTTAGAAATGCAAACTGATTTGTGGAAAGGTGTCTTTTTAATTACTATACCAATTTTATGTATGACAATAACTAATGGCTCTGTCAAGAAGAGATTCATCTCTCAGACGACGTTATTTCCTCCTCAGGGTCGGGACACCCTTGTCCACAAGTTGCACAACAAGCAGCTACAGGTTTTCACCAATTTCTTTGTTTGCCTTGTGAAGCCAGCCCGCCTGCCACCAGTCCCCGAGACCCTTCCAGAAGCTCTTCAGAGAGAACCCAAAACATCTGGTGGTAGTTACAAAGGCAGTTAACATTACGTTCAGTGAGGGAGAAACTTTTGAACCAAAGCTATTTTTAATACCACCAATAATGAAGGGGCACAACTGTGTCTTAGAATACCTGCGCGCCGTCTTTATTTAGAGAGCAGGACCCCCGCGGCGCCTGTCTGCCGTCGACCCAATTGCAAGCGGGCACTCGCAGATTGCACGTCAGCTGAGAAAACTAACAGAGAAAGATGACAGGCTGACCGGAAGACAGCCTGGCTCCCAGCCTAAGCAGTGAAGGCTGCTTTGTCAGTGTTCCATGGGCCGCTGGAGGAATCCTCTTTCAATCTCATGTCAGGCATCATCAGCCCGATAGGCATATTTCCATGCACGAGTGCAATCCAAACAGTGAAACACACCTTGCTGACCCAGAAGCGGTGGAAATGTTGAAAGGGGAAGACAGTAAGTGCGGGACAGTGGACAAGAGGAGGGGGGGGTGGGGGGGGGGGGGGGGGGGGGGCGCTTCATTTTGGGGGAAGAAAAAAAAAAATCACTAACACCTGTCCCCCACCTATCCCCCTCACCACCCCACCCCCACCTGATTTTAGTTTCCTGTCTTCTTTTTCTCTAGAGTTTGCAAGTCTGTGTATGAATAAGGAGTATTTTTTTTTAAAACAGTATTGAGTATTTTGGAAGCATAAACTGTGTAAAAAGAAGTGGACGTCAGCACCGTGACGTCACCCATTGGTTTGAGGACTGCCGTTTTGAAGCTTCAAGTTTGGCATTTCGGCTTTATCGTCTATTCTAGTCTTGATGGGACCATAATTTACAAAATGGACATCATGCTGTACTGAAGACGACTTGAAACTAGCGATTGAGACCATAAACTTGAGAGGAAAATGTTTACAGAGGTAATAAATCAAGTGAGAAGCAGGGTAATTTTCTCATAGACTTCTATACAATCGGACTTCTTTTGCAACCAGTGGATTCGCCCCCTGCTGGCCAATAGAAACAATGCAGGTTTAAGGCGCTTCTGCATTGGCTTCACTTTTCAGACCCGGAGGTTGGTGCTTGTTTGGAAGCATATAGTATGTCTCAGTGTATTTTTGATCATTGTATTCATGATAATAATGTGAAGTAAAAGTACAGAATTATTATTATCAGCAAAATGTTCCTCTGAAGTAAACATACTTATATGCAGAAAGCACCTTTCAGTGTTATCATATGTCATTTGATATTATTACTGATGTATTAATAGGTATGCAGCATGTTAACGGCCATGTTAATTGAACTGTCAGGGTGGAGAACATATAGAATGTTGACGGTGGGGCGGCCATTTTGTTTACATTTGGATCACAGACATGTGACTTGTGACATAGAATGTTGGCAAAAAAGAAGAATTCCGGACATAGGGCAACAGGCCATAGGGGGACAGGCCACAGGACAGGCCATAGGGCAACAGGCCATAGGGGGACAGGTCATAGGGCAACAGGCCATAGGGCAGCGCAGAGGTTCAGTATTTAGTCCTGACAGACAGAAGCAAGTTGGTTTCTGTCTGTCAGGACTTTGCGCGTCCTCTCTGTGTCTGCGTGGGTTTAACCCGGGTGCTCCGGTTTCCTCCCACACACACACACACACACAAAAACTGCAATAATTAATAACAAAAAAAAGAAAAAAAGAAATTCTATAAATATACATACTTCCTGTATAGTTGTATTTCTGTAGAGCAATGTTAAGTATTCTTCATGCTGTTGTCTTACTGTTGTCCATAATGAGAGTATTATACTTTGATATAATCAAATACTGTGTTAGCTGAGTAGGTATCAACTGATTTAACTGAGAGGGGGAAAAGGTTCATGTTCCTTCACACTTACAAATGGCAGGGTTTCTATATGTGTTCATTTGAGGTGGGCTGGAGGGGTAGGCTTGTTTTTTTTTTTTTGACTGATTGAGAGCCGCTGCTCTGCAACAGACTCTCGATCAGCGAGCTAACCCAGGTAGCAGGGGAAGAATATTTTCACTGTGTAACTCGGCCAATTACGGGTTTGTTTCGACCAAAACGGAGTTGGTGATTGTGACGTACCGAGACGGTTTTGGTGAGTTCTAGTTTGTTTTTGAAGTTTGCCGTGCCTAGAGATTAGGGATTCCAACCAGCACACATGGATGCAGCACCACAAGAACCGCCTTTTCAAATCAAAAGTAACCAGTAACCAGACTCGAACATGCAAAAATCATAAATCACAAGTTCATTTATTTACAGAAATTGTGTTGAAATTCGGTCTGATATTGTCGCTTTCTGTCACTGTTTCTGTGTCTGAAATAAATCCAATAAATCTTGCGCAGGTGACACGGGAGTCAGAATTATGCTCCGATAGCCACAAACGTTGAGAAATGAGTAAAAAAAAAAAGAAAAAAAAGTTTAAAACAATCAAGTTAATCAGTGCAGCCGAGTCTTTGATTTACAAAGCGCCGAGATAAAAGCAACCCCGCTGTTGATGAGCAATGTTGATTTCTGATTAAATCTAATCTCGTCTAATTATCCTTCTCCCTTCTGAGACCGTCTAGCTTCCTGTTTGTGTCCTGCATGTTTCTTTCTTCGCCGCTGTTGTTCCTTTGTCATCTTTTTCCTTCGCTTTTACTTGTCTTTTGTTGTTGCTTTTCTCTTTCACTTCGTATGAATTCTCTACCTTTTCATCTCTTCCTCTCTTCAATGTCTGGTTTTATAGCCCCCCCCACCCCTCCCCTCGCATGAATGGGAGATCCCATTAGGTGAGAACAATTTTCCAATCAGGGCAGCAGTTTGATTAATTAGCCAACAGTCTCAGCGAAGAGGAGAGGACCTGTTCACACCAGAGAAATCATCATCGCCTCATCAACCCTGAGAAGGAGGAGGTTTAGATGATACTTCAAAAAAAAAAAAAAAAAAAAAAAAGGTTAAAGGCGACACTGTTTAAAATGATGACTGACTGTTTAATGCATCCATGTGGGCAGCCTATAATGTGCTGCTTACACCTACAGTGCACTTCTCATTGTGTGAGTTTTCGAGGGTCGGCCTTTTCAAACAGACGCTTGCGTGAAACGATAGATCATTTCGAGCTGATGTCATAGAGTGCAACTGTTCCTCCTCCTCCCACTCCTCAGAAGCTGGCCGTGACTTTACATCAACCCCTGACAACTTAAGTTCCACCCGTTGCCTTGCCAGAAATTTAAATTGACTTAACTCTGTGCCTCCAAAGTACGCTGAGAGCCCTCCAGAGATTTGTTTCTTTCTGCTGTCTAAGTTATTTATTGTGACAGAGATGATGCTGCTTGTCTGCCTTCTAAGAGGACATTGCAAATTAATGACTGGTGTCGTAAACACGCCACAGCTGCACTTCATAACTTGATGTTAAAAATAACTGGAGAGGAACTGTTGAAGTGTAAGGATGGTGGCGAGTACAGTAAACATTTTATTCCTGAAGTGATTCCTGTTCTCTGGGTCTCCCCATTTAGACTTCCCAGACAGCACATATATGTCGACCGCGATGTATTCAAAATGTGTGGGAGGAAGTCCTTGATGACCCTCTCCGCCTCAGACTTAGCGGTGCCAGGAGAGCGGGATTCCTCACTGCTGCAGCTGCAAGAACAAAATATTTGGGTTACAATCAGGGCTTAATTTGTATCAGAAATATAAGGAGGCTTCATACTAAAATATGACCAAATGTACTTATTAAACAAGCCCGCCTCAAACAAAGGCCTGGTGCCCTCTGCAGTTAAGGTAAATAAAGGCTTCTGCCACTATTTGATGAGTGTAACTTCTCGGTTTCAAAGTGCTGCACATTTGTTGGGGAGTTTAGCCACTTGAGGCTTTCAGTATTTAGAAATCTAAATGATTTCGGAGCTGTGAAAGTGCTCAGGAGCTCAGTTTCAAGTGATAATATCAAAAGATACACACGACCTCCATAAATATATTTATGTTGTTAATGTCTTTCAGTAGTCGAGAATGTTAAATGCACATTTTCAGGGGCAGGTTTAATGCACTGTGCAGTAAAACACACTGATGAAAAGTACAAATAAGAAGCATACAGAAGCACGAGGTACGAAATAGACCAAAAAAAGTGGTCTTTAAATTGCCAAATACATAGAGAAGTACTATTTCTCTGATCATGACTGAACCTGCTGTTGAATGACAGCTGCAGCCCAAGTAGCCCGATGGAGGAAGGGCTGGCTTCTTAAGCCAGAGATTGCGGAGTGATTGACAGCTGAGAGGTGCAGTGGAAGGTGCGTAGATGAAAAACCTCCTCCGTTGGGTCTAAGCTGTTTCGCAACGTCATGGTGTCTTGCGAGTTTTGAAAAACTCATTCCACTTTCAAGGGAAAGCGTCTACCTGTATATCAGTATCAGGTCCAACTGGGTGGGGGTACACTTGGGATCCAGGATTGAAGAAATAAAGGTTTTGGTTATTCTGCTCACACAGACAGCGCTACTTGACTGGCCGTTTGAGAATTTTCCAAAACTCTCTCCGCCCGTTGAATCATTATAGCAATTATGAACTACATTTGAACATGCTGCACACTCATGAACATCGCGAGGAGAAATGGCTTAATCAGCTGAACAATATGAATTCAGCAGAAACATGTTGCTAATTTTTTTTTTTTCCTGAATGCCACCTTTTCTGAGTTGTTACCTACATATGACTGAACTCTGATTCCACTTCTCTAGCCGGACTCTTCTCCATGGCAGCCTGATGAGGTTGTTGACGACTGCATTACAGTACGTAGCCAAATGTATGTGGACACCCAAACAAAACACGTGGACCCCTGAATTTTCCATCCATATATGTGATCGTTGAGCATATCATTTCAAAATTATGGGCATTTATCTGCAGCCAAAAGAATATATTCAAATCCAAAAGGGGTTGGGCGGGGTTGAGGTCCCGCCTCTGTGCAGCAGAGTAAATTTCTTCCACGCCAAACTGGGAAAACAATTTCTTTATGGACCGGGCTTCGCGCACGAGGGCATTGTCGTGTTAAAACAGTAAAGGGGTCCAACACAAACTGCTGAGACGAAGATTATCGCAGGTACCGTGCTGTAGCCAAACCATGAAAAACTGCCCCAAAACAAGGGTACATCCGCGATGTTGTGTATTTAAAGTAATTCCAATGAATGTTAAATGATGATAACTAATGGTCATTCATGAAGCAATGCTATTGACATTGAAACGAAACTTTATGAATAAAAACAAACACTCCCTGACTACATTGTTACGCATTTGAATTTGAAAGTAAAAAAACTATTCATACTTTCATTTTAACTCTGTTCCAAGCCTGTTAAAACAAATGTATGTGTGATCATCTGGGGCCAGGCCTCTCAATCAATAATCGAGCCGATATGTAATTATACAAACAAAGCTTAACCTTCATATTGGCTTCCCATTGACTGTGTGATTTTTGCCCTTTTGTCTGGTTTGACTATTTTACGAAGCATAAAGTATAAATTATCACCCAATTTTGTGTTACACCTTTTCAGTCAACTTCATTCCAACTCATTACCAAGTTTTACTTTTTTTTTTGTTGAATTTATGGTCAATAGACCTCATTTACACAAAATCATACCACTCGTTTTTGAGTAAAATAAGCAGAAGTTAGGAGTCATTTTGGATTATTGCAGACTGGTGTATGTCAAATATTAGCCAGGATATTACCAGGTCAAGATTGACTGAGAGAGAGAGCAGACAGAGACCCAGACGGGGAGCAAACAAAGGGCAAAAAACTATTTTATTTGCAAAGCCTAGAACTTTAGTTTCCACTTTTCAAAACTTAAAACTTTTCAGGGGGAATTCAGTATTTTTGGATCACGAATTGAAAAAGAGAAAAAACGTCACTCTTGCCGGGACAGAATTTGGCACCTCCTCCTTGTTGGCGATGGGTGGAGGAGCAGCTGGACGAGGGGTGGGGGGGGGCGCAGCTGCAGAGGTAGAGTTTGCATCCTGCTGGACATCTGCAACCAAGCTGGCAGAGGCTGGTGTGCGGGGAAGAACCTGGCGTCGTTTGATGAGAGGTGTCACCAGTTGTCACCCTTACGGCCTCCTCCAGGCGCTCATTCGCATCCACATCGGTGCCCGGATTATCCATCAGCAGCAGGCGACGCGCTCACTCGTCCCATACGTCTCGAATGGCAACAGGTTTGTGTCCTGACCATCAAATCAAACGACTCTTGAGATGACGGGAAACATCCTGACTGGGGTAGTAGCACTAGCTTCCTTACTGGATCTGTATATGTACGCCAGAGAGGATCAACAGACCCAGGTATGCCTGTAGGTCCAATGGGTTCCATCTCACTCCACTTGTTGCTGCACTTCCTGGTTTGTCATGTCCAGAACTATCCTTTCAGTTGACTCTGGCAGGAACAGCTCAAAAGTGGACTTAACCATCAACACGAGACACTGCATACCTCCTCTTACTCTCCCCTCCCAACAGAGCAAATGTCCATCCTTTGACTGGAAACCGTCATCCATCTCAGCAGGTTCCTCGTCTGGACCAGCTGAAGCATGATCATGTTCAGTGTTGTCCTCTGACACTCCTTCTACTCCTGCGGGTTCCTCCTGGTCTCTCTCCTCCTCAACAGGGTTCCAAATGAAGCCAGTAACCTCCGATGCAGTACAGCGTCTCAGACTAAAATGTGAAAGGCCCCCCCGACAGCTTAGAGTTCGTTTTTTTTCTTGTCCCAGTGTAGGGAAAGGCACTTCAACGGTGTGATAAGAACATGTTACACAGTAGCTTTGCACGATAGTGTGACCCACTGCACCACCTGGTCATATTTGACCCATTATTTGAGTCAGGAATCCCGCTTCAGACCCCATCCATTTCCATATATGACCCAAACGCAAAGCAACCACTTAATAGAGTCAGTTAAGGAAAATATGTCCTTCAGTTCTTTTCCCTGAATCCATGCATGCCAACATCTCTCATTTAGATCAAAGAGAGGAAATTGTTTTGCTGTTTGTTCGTGTGTGTGTGTGTGTGTGTGTGTGTGTGTGTCTGCGTGCAAACCTTGAGTCTGCGCTAATGGTTTTAGGCAATAGTGTTTTGAGCGTGTGTTTGGTGTGGGTCTCTAGTCACTCGACACAATGTGTGTGTGTGTTCTGATGATTTCAGGCTAAATGATGCTGTTTGTTGTTAGCGTAGCACTCGGGTAGCTAGCCTGCTAGCTATACCGCAAATGTGCCATTCAGCCACACACACACACACACACTTACGCACGTATATACATAACCAAAACATTTGACTTAAACAGACGGGCACCAACACACACGCGGGAGACACAAATTACAACCGAGACGCAAGCACACACACACACACACACACACACACACACACGAGCTGTTATTGTGATGAAGTTCGGAGTGGGTCTAAGTTCTGAAAGTGCCTGAGGTAAAATAAATACACAATTAAACTGATGGAGTGTCAGAAGCAGCATTTATCAAACTGAGGACCGCACAGTCATCTTTTCCCAATACGAGTTCAACAGTGACGGGGACAGCACTGCAAGGAAACTGCCACCAGCGCTGAAGGACGCTTTTTTTGACAAGGAACTGTCACATCAGCGCTTTAGATTGTAGACACAGGATTTATTTAGGCGTTTAACATTTCGCGCGAGAAGCTGAAGAATCCAAATGTTGAAAAAAAAAAAAATCAAATATTCTGCGTTCATCTATAAAGAAGGGACGTGAAGGAAAAGGGGACGCTACTGGGACGGACGCTTTCCTCACTTGCAGTTGGCAAAATTAAAATGTCAAACTATGCTCAATCAAAAATGTCTCACCTGGAACCCTGGATGAACTCTTATTCTCAACTCACGCTTCCTTGTCTTTTCCTTGTCTTTTCCTTGTTTTCGGTACTGCACATAACTCGAAGGCTTCATGAAGAAGCTCAATAAAGACACTGTCCACGGGGGTGAATTAGAAAGCCTTGATAACTCATTATCATTTGAAACATATTACAAACACAAAGGCTGGTCGCTGCAGTAAAAGGTGTCTGCATTTGGTGTCCAAATGGAGTTCGGGGTGTGTAAAGTGGAGGTGGAGGTGGTTCGTGACGTGCTGTCTTGTTGTTTCCTCCCTCTGTCTGTTCCTGTATCGGCGTCTCTGCAGTTTCTCCTCCTCTTCAGCAGCAGCGTCTTTGGTTTTCTCCCCCCGTCTGTTTGTCTCCCTGTCTGCTCTTTCCTCGCCGTCTGTCTCTGCGAAGTGAACTTTCACTATTGCTTGCAACTTCCTCGCCTCGGCTGCTGCAAATTAAGCTGATTGCAGCCTGTACAGCCACTTTTCACTGCGTTACATTTGCATGCCATCAACTGGTTTTAGCTCTATACTTCATTATCTTACAATATAAAGACACGTTCACGAGTTAGTCGGCCATATTTGGGCCATATTTGGGATCTTGGATACAGCACAGGGCACTTACATCTAAGCTACAACTGCTACTGTGTTCTGGGACAAATGTTCACTTAATGGCGAAGCTTTTCTTTGCTTGGAGCCAGATTATCCATCACCAAGAGCTATTTGAAAAAGCATCGGACATCTGTCTTTGCAAAGAGATTGCATACTTGGGCTCCGCTCAACATTCCGGAAAACCAAATAAAAATGGATTTATAGTCAGCATTGGATGGATGTAACAGAATACTGTAATTGTAATAACAGTAAAACTGATGTTGCATCGTACCACCAACAACAGCACAGTTGGAGGACATTTGCTTTCCCCTGTGTTCTCAGAGAGACAGACATTGTCTATAAATGTTTGTTTTCAAAAGAAAAAAAAAAAGAAGATCTGTCTACATATGCTTTGATCGAATCTGTCTTTTTGAATACGAGTCTTTGAAATTGAATGTTGCCGTTGTTGTCTGGCTGGAGGTACACTCGTCATTTAAATGTGTCTTTACCCTTTACTTACGTGTCCATTGTTTATTGCATCTTTGTTCACTCAGGAAAATGCTTTGTGTTTAACACAAATACAGAAAAACACTGTATGTAAAAGTGTCATAGCTGAGACCCAAACATTTCTGTGTGATGCAAATGCGAAATACAGGGTTGTAACATCTTTATCTAACCATAGGATATGGATTGAACCCTACACGGCCATCCCAAATGTCAATGTTTTTCCTACGTAACCATTCATCCTCTGGGGACCATGAAAGTCCAAAATACCAAACTTCATGATCATCAGTATTTGTCTCACGATATTTAACTCTGGACCAACCAACCAGCCAACCGACATTGTCATCCCTGAAATCGGTTTCACTTTTGAGAGATATGGAGATTTCACACAGATAATGACGGACATGTTATCATCATTACGTGAAGCTTAAATATGACACTATTCATTTCATAAATTCAGCAATGTTCTAGCAAGGACGCTTGCCTTCGTTTCTACTCCCATTCTCAGTTGTTTTACTTTCCTTTCAACAGCAAAAGTGGAATTTGAATAGCTGTGATGTTTTGGCAAAATCATCTTGAATATTCTGCTTATGTAAATTTTATTTTCAATGCATGGCGGTCTTCTATCACCTAGCTTTTCTAAAGCCTCTCTCTTGTCCTCAGCATGCTAAAACTAGATTTTTAGGGAGGTTCCAAGGACATCTGGTGATAAGATATCCTGTCTAAGCCTTCTGTTACACATAAGTTATATAAGTTATATATATAAAACTTCCCTATGTCATTTTCAATATCCCGAGGCCTGGATCTGCCCTTTCATCTTGGAACAATTCTTCTGTTTTGACAGATTGGTAAGAGCTGAAGGCTCAGACCTCCAGCTTAAATTAGTTTCCTCTGACATCCAAGACGAGGAGAGAAAGAGAGGGGGGGGGGGGGCGAATCCTAGTGAGGAAGAGAGAGGAGGACGGAGAGACAGAGGGAGAAAGACCAACGCTTTGCTAACTGAGATCTGCTTCTGGAGGGAAGAGAGAGAGAGAGAAAGAGAGAGAGAGAGAAATATAGACAAGGATGACGAGAGTGTGATGGATCTGGGAGAGAACAAGGAAGGATGGAGGGACGGTGACAGAAAGAAAAAGAGGGATGGAGGGAATGAGCTAAAAAGAAGGTAGCCTGAAGCAGGAGGAGAGACAAGAGAGAGAAATCTAACTCTAATTCTGACATCCAGAGACCAGACCGAAACTCTAAATAATCTTCTTTGACATAACTATACTTTTCTGCAACTCAACAGGAATGTATACCGTATTTAAAGCATGTCACGCTTCACTTCACAGCTGTACACTAAGCTGGCTAAATTTAGAAATGCCTTTTTCTCTCCGTTTTCGCCCCGGTGTCCACGCTAACCCTGCGGTTATCTCACCCGGAAATATAGCCAACCATACAATACAGGCGTAGTAGGAAACACTTTTTTTTTTATATGGCACCTTTTTTTAAACACAGGTTACAGAGTGCTCTACGTCAGCACCAGTACAGAAAAAAGAAAACCATCCAGAGTGCACCCTTGAAGAAAAGCCAACCAAAAGAAGTGTTTTTTTTAACTGACGTTCAAAACAGTCAACGGACTCAACTGATCTAACGTGAGGGGGGAGATGGTTCCAAAGCCTGGGTGCTAGGACGGCAAACGAGCAGTCGTTTTTTTCGTTCGGCACGCGGTATATCCAACAGGTTTCGGTTGGATGACCTAAGTGGCTGTTCGGTAGTGTAAGGCCTAAGTAGCTCAGAGATGTAAGGCAGGAGCTAAGCCATGTAGTGCCTTATCAGTGATTAAACACATCTTGAACTCAATCCTGAACTTCACTGGCAGCCAGTGCAGCGCGGCTAAATCCACTCGCAAATTCGGCAAGGACCCTCACTTCCAGCGTGTTTAAAAATGCAACACAGCAGTGAAAGGGGTAAAAGTCTGTGGGCCGTGGCTACGTTGTGGAGGGGACACGGGGGACACTGACTGACTGACTAACCAGCCACGAGCAGAGCTGGAAAGACAGGAAGTCCGGAGGAGCTTTGACAGTCGCTAGAAGTACATTCCCTTATGTTTCCCTGTACCGCCTGTGCTCCATTGCCGGTCTCTCTGTGCGGCGTGGGCGTGGCACTCCCTCCCTCAGTCTTCTGGCTTCTAGCTTCATTACACACACCTGCCTTCCATCAAGCTCATCCTCCTGCAGTATATCTACCGGCTCTGCACCCACTCTTTGCCGGACTGTTGTTTCAGCTGCAGTTGGAGTACAACGCGTCGGGCCTCGCTCGCGCGCTCGTAGCGGTTTTTGTGACTGTGATCTCAAGTTTAAGCGAATCGCTGTTTCACTGCATGATCATTACCAGGCTTAGCTGCCTGCCTGCTTGCCTGCTCTTCGACCCACTAACCGCCCGCCACTCTCCCTCATTCATCCGCCCAGCTCAAACCGTTCCTGCCATACCTCACCGCCCTCTTGCCCTCTGCCTCAGCCAGCTACCTCCCTGCTCATTCCGCCTCCATTCCCCACTGCCCTTCCATTAAATCCTGCTCTTTCATCTTATTCCTGAGTCTGTGTGTCTGCGTTTGGGTCCACACGGCTAAAGCATGACAGGGTGGGTGTGCGCGTGTGGGGGAGTGCCAGCACAGTACATAGCTGCTGTCAAGTTAATGTTACTTTTCGTCAGCCCTGAACATCTAGTTAAGCTGAACATAGCACAGTTATGTGTTGTGGTAATTGCCACAGAACAGGTTTAAAATCTTGTTCGTGCCCGATGGCGTCTCTTTTCAAGTAAATACATCTACCAGCACCCTGATAACATCATCAGTAGGGGTGTAACAATGCACCATGGCATGATATTTTGTCAAAATTATCACGATACGCATAGTGAAGCTGAAAAATGGAGTAAGTCAGTTGTATGGCATCATTTTGGTTTTCCAGCACGGAGGCAAGAAAATGGTGACAAAGTTGTGGGCCTAACAAAGAATATTTGCAAGCTCTGTCGGTGCATGGTGGCTTACAGGACAGCTGACACCACTAACGTGCTTCACCGTCGACAACGGCGTCATAGCAAAGGGCCAAACAACTCTTAAGAAGTCATTTGCAGCACCGCTTCTGGCATCAAGACACAACAAAAAGCGTTGGTATTTTTATTGCCAAAGACTTGAGACGATTTACAGTAGTTGAGGACGGAGGACTTCTAAAACTTGTCAACTCGCTGGGGCCCAAATATCAAATTCCGTCCCGTTGACACTTCAGCAAATCCCTGCCATGTATGAGAATGTGAAGGTAAAGGTTAATAATGCCCTCCAGAAGGCTGAGAGAGTCGCGATAACCTCTCGGGCAACCCAAAGCCACATAACCTGGTCTGAAACCTCGCGTTTGGCTGACATCTCTCAGTGGATGTCTGCACACCACCTGAACCATGACCCTCTGAGACCTTTGTGGTGTCCCCCGGCTCAGACTGCAAGGAACCTGGGTGTGACACTGGACGACAAGCTGTCCTTCGCTGCCAACATCGCTGCGACAGCCTGCTCCTGCAGATTCATCTTCTACAACATCATGCGGAATATGTCCGTTCCCCCACCCAGGACGCGGTGCAGGTTCTGGACCAGGCTCTTGTCATCTTCCACCTAGACCAGTGGTTCTTAACCTTGTTGGAGGTACTGAACCCCACCAGTTTCATATGCGCGTTCACTGAACCCTTCTTTATTGGAAAAATAAAATGTGTTTTTTTCAAATTCAAGACATAGGTATATGTTTTACTGGTGCACAAAATGAACCGTGCATCAACATCACTGTGTTCAAAGAACAAAACCAGCAAAACATGATTTTCACACAAAAACAAAAACATAATAATGAATAGGCTACTTACTGCAAATCAGTGTGACTTCTGCTGTTGCCTTTGAGAGACCAGTTCAGAAATCCGCGGCTTCACCTTGGCAAGTGCCACTCTCATGTCATTTTCACAACAAAGTCTTTCGATGAAAAGTAGCCTTTTCATCGAATCTGGCTCTCTTCACCTTGAATTCAGCAAGCGTTGTGTTCTTGTATTCCCCATCTCCATGCTGCTTAAGGAAATGTTCCTTTAGCTTTGCCGGTGCTAGGCTAGAATTGCTCAACTTGGCGTTGCAAATCATGCAGTTAGGACGCTGACTCCCATCACGCTCCGTTATACACGTGAATCCATATTGTACATATTCGTCCGACCACTTTCTTTTTTTGCTCGACATAGTTTGTATGAAGGGATTAAAATATTAAGAAAGAAATCACACGACGTCACAAGTCGACAACTGAGCACACCAACTTCCCTGCAGCACAGATAGGCCAAGCGATGTAGCGTGATCACCTGCAGCCAGTGATGGCCAAGCGGGGCGTGTCATCACGAGTCATATGAGTGAGGTGTGTGTCTTGACCTCCACCGAACCCCTGAGACTGACTCACCGTTAAGAACCACTGACCTAGACTATTGCAACTCGCTCCTGACTGGCGTTCCAGCATGTGCCCACCGACCTCTGCAGCTCATCCAGAATGCAGCAGCCCAAGACTCTTCAACCTACCAAAGTTCCCCCACACTGCACCGCTCCACTGGTTATGGCAGCTGGAATCTGATTCAAGACACTGATACTTGTATCTCTTATTGTTTCTAAATGTAGCACTTGACGCATTTCAGCATATTTGATGAAGCTGATGTACTTTGTTGTTGTAGCCACATGGTTAAATGCACTCATGAGTTGTATCGTTACACCCCAAATCATCAGGGTTGAGGGTAGGAGGGGACAGCAAATGGATTTGACCAGCTGGGAGTCAGTAGAGTATGCTGGATCTGTCCCACTCCTTCCCCAAGCTCCTCCAAACTCCCACGCCAATCAAGTTTTTTTTGTTGACGGCCATTGTCTCAGGCACCGCAGTAAAAACAGATACTCCCACTACATAAAAATGAAAGATTCAGTTTCTTTGGCTGAATTTAATCCTCTTCCTTGTGTAAACCTTGGCTTATTCAAATGTCTCATTCCAGCACATCCGTAGACATGAGCATCCTTACTGCAACCACCCAAAGAGCAATGGGAAAACTTGCCCAGTTCCCCAGAGAATATTTCACCCTGTCATGGTCTTGCTTGTCACAAAGTATTTACAACACATGAAATAAGGGGAAATGGTGAAAAGAGGAAAAGGAGGGACAAGTTACTGTCTGTACAAGGAGCCCCCGCTGTCCCATGCAAGGATCAAAGAACATCATTTATGAGTTTCCAGACAGTGAAGGGCATTGCATAAATCCTGAGAATGAGTCAACAGAAGAATCCAGTCTCTTTTAACTGTCTGAAATCCTGCAATGCCTAAACATGCATTCTTCAGAGAGGCAGTGGCTTTTTACCACATCAAACTTCACATCACATCTCCGTCCCACAAACTGCTAAAAAACTACATTCCTTTTTTATTGCTTTCAATAAGAATTTCCTTTTTGATTTTCTGATTGCTTCCTGTCTCTGTATTTACATATTGCTTCCTGTATTTCTACTTTTGTGATTTTTTTTGTTGTTGTAAGTTTAATTGTGTATTTGGACCAATGGGAACGGTGAACTGCCTTTCCCATGGGCACTTGCATGACAAAGCTTTCATCAAACAGCTGTGATGAAGGTCTAGAAATGGAAAGCTTGGCTTTATCATGAATTGTAATCATCATCAGTCTTCTCTTTCCACATTTGATCCTTTTTAGGCCTTCTTGCACCTTTTTTTTTTTTTTTTTTTTAGAATTCTGCCATACAGTGTGGCGAGCTCCTCAAAAGTATTCACTGAAAGTATTCTCTACTGTAATATCATGAAATAGACCTTTCTCATAACAGATATTTTGATGGCAGGAAATGACTGGTGCGACCAATGCAATGCATCTGGCCCACCGAAATGCAATTCAGCTACTGTTCACCATGAGAAGCATGTCCCCCCTATGAAAAATATGTGAAGTAAAAGTAGCCACAAAATGTCATTTGAACAGCGGCATTAGGTCAGACAGGGTGGAGGTAACACTAGCTCCTTGTATTTATTATTATTATTAATACCAATATATTTTCACATGTCATCTTTCATTGGTTGCCAAGCTTCAAGAGTGTTATGTGATACGAGCCAGCCTGAGGGCAGGTACCTGGAAGGAGAGAGGCGGAGAATAGAACCTTCACGGGCAGTGAATGATAACCCTCACCCCTGAGGTACTCTGGCTCAGCTCCGGCCTGTGTCGATTCGCTAGACTGAGCGAACTGAAACAGGCTGTCCCACAGGACGGCCAGTGAGCGGAGGTAAGGGATTAGTTGTTCATTTGGTGGCTTGCAAAGTGGTCATCAAGAGCCCTCTTGTGTAAATGCTGGGCCTGTTGATTCCTTCTTCCTCCTTATTTTCCGCGCAACACGGTATAATAGATGGGCCGGCGGGGTTGTGACAAACCAGCGTCACCCTGTGCCTGTTCAAAGTCTGCTCCGAGACACTGGCAGAACCATGCAGGGCACACTGACTCCACCTGAGGGCACCTCCAATAGACCCACGACTGCTGACCCATGATGCATGTTATGGGTCGTGTTGGTGAGTAACTATCCCAATGGGGGCAAGCTGGCACAGCAGGCAACACCGGGGGCCATCGTTGAGGTTTATTGTTTGTATTTATTTTATTTTTTTTTTGTCGTTTTTGAAGAGACTAGTGGTAAAGGGCAATAGAAGCCAATTTTCCGGCTTCCTAGTTCCCTCACATGATAAAAGACAAACGCAGCTCCATCCCATTGTGTCACTCTACAGCAGCCACAGCAAAAGGCCAGGCTACTCTCGTTTATCAGTCCAAGTGATAAGAAAGTACATTTGTTGGCAAATGCTCCAAGGAGTGCACCCACAAGGGAGTCAGACCCACATTCTGCACAGTCAATGAAATTTAATGAAGTTTAAATTACCTGCAGACAGCTGGGCCACTGAAAGAGGCAGGCGCTGGGAAAAAAAAAAAAGGTGTGAAACCTGATCAGTGTGATATGAATATGCCTTAACCTCCAGGTAAATTTGAATAACAGGCTAAAAGCTTACTTGATGAGCTTCCAGAACCCTCTCAGCTGTAAAACTTTTGTTTTAGTGGGAGAGAGCTCCTGGCAGCCTGTCATAATAGGAGAGGCATATTATGGCAGGCTATTAGTGCATCACTCAAACAGCCAGTGTCTGTCAATCAATTTCATGATGGCAATGACGTTTTTCCTGTAATGTCCTAATCACTGTATCGTGCCATTTTGTATGTATTCTATTTTTAGCATTAACTTAATGAGAAGCTACGTGGCGACAGATTTTCTTTTTCTTTTTTTTCTTCAAATGCGAGAGAAGGAGGGCGAGGCAACACAAAGTAAAGCGAAAGGGAGAGAGACTGGGTCCAGCCAGACCAGGAAGCGGCAGGGCAACATTCATTCTTCCAGGTTCTCATTTAAAATTCCACTGACCTCTGTTATACCAATTGGAAGGAACAAATTACGACAGTAAGATAGCTAAAAGCTGAAGGTTTTACTTTGTTAACAAAAGCTTTCAACTTCTAATAGCAAGTGCTGTCGTTCATTTATCCTGGAATATGGATGGCTCCAATACATTCTAAGTGTTGCTTAAAAGAACATTTGTATTATTGGCAAATTGTACTTAAGTATCAAAAGTAAAAGTACTCAGCATGGAGCAGAATGGCTCCTGTCTGAGTTATATAACTATATATTGTATTATCACTGATGATGAATTTAATGCGTGAGCAGCTTTTTGCTGTTGTAGCCGGTCGAGGTGGAGCAACTACTTTGCATCCGCACTGCAACCTAGCTACGTCACCAGCTACCTGGTGACACATCACGTTTGTATGTTACCGCCAAATAAATGTAGTGGAGTAGAAAGTGCGTTATTCCCGTCGGACACGAAGTGTGAGTTAAACCTCCCCGAAACCAAAGCAGCTAAATGTGCTTCAGTCATTATTCATTTTATTATTCACACCTGTGCGCTTCAGCCACCAGGACGGCAGAACAGCAGGCTGTTGAAATGAAGAAGAGGGGGAAAATGGAGCGGAGAACATAAGCGAATAAAAGACTGGGTGATGAAAGATAGTAAAAAGAAAAGCACTTGAACAAAGGGAGAGGGCAGAACAAAGAGTTTCACTTCAACTTAACTAGTTGTCATGGAGCAGAAGTCAGGAAAATGCCAAGAATAAGAGCCTGGGAGCCATGCCATGACATTAAAAGATTAACAATGTGGAAATAAAAGGAAGGGGGACAGAAATCCTACTGTTACTTAAAAGCCAGTGCCAAGCAGCAGGTCCTGTCTTTCGACACACAATGAACTTTAAAAAGCCCACAATAGTGCTGCGTCGTCCAGCGGTTGTTTGATTTAAGATGAATATTGTACTGTGAGAGATGTCCCCCAGTGTCTGCACAAATGAGATTTATTGCTTTTTGTGGGAAGCGTTGCAGAACAAATGCATGAGCACGACAATGAGGAAGTGTATACACAAACACTGTTATTGATCTGAACTGCGTGATTGACTTTGCTAAATGGGTTTCTCTGTTTGTCTGTTGACATCATGGTAATGAGTGATTGATTAAGAGATTATTGCACGGCAGACACACATGCGCGCACGCATGCCAATAAAACATGTGCTGCATGTATGCCAACACACACACACGCGCGTGCATAAACCCATTCTTACTGTCAATAAAACCAATTATGCACTTACATCCAAGCACATTTGTGCGTTACAGCTGTTACATTAAAGTACATGCAAGCGTACAAAAAGTACAGATGAGTGTCGAATGAAAGGCAGAGCCAACATTAAGCGTGTAAAAGTGTGTCATAACAACTTCAAGGCTCCTTGTCATAGATTGGATAGGAGTGTGTGGAGCGCTGCTGGAGGGATGTACTGCGGGAGTAACAGCATTCCCTCAAGATGGTGGTGGAGAGTGGGTTGAGTTCTGAGAACCGTGAAGGCCGTAGCATATGACTCATACTCATGTTTAAAGCATTCAGTGTCCTCCCCGTGTCCTCTATGGAATGCATCTGCATGGATCACGTTTCTCCGCTCCATTCGCTCAGATTTTTACTTTTCATTTGTGGGAACACAGAGATGAGCATGGCATAAGTTGACGGGGATCATTGGTAGCTATCAGAGGGAGCCTGAACATGTTACAGTTACAAAACAACTTACAGCACGCAATCTTCTTGAAAAGGTCAGCTTTTCTTCCCCAACAGAGGTGGTGTGACTTCAAGTAGAGTGAATGCTCCCCGTTAAGAGTCAAAGATGGCGCAGGATTTCTTCCTGGACTGGAGGTTATATATATTTATATATTTATGACACTGTTGTTTTAATAAGAAGTATTGTCACAATATTGCTTCTGGGCACTGGTTCCCCTGCGGCCCCAAAAAGCCTTTTCTCCATGGACCACCATTACAAAAGAAACATCTGCAAAACTGTCGACGGAACGCCTCGAACTGCGAACAAGGTCAATTGTGACTCTTTCTGTTATCACTTTTTGATCCATGGAGGTTTTGTGTTTGTAAAACGTCCCTCGAGTCGAGAAAGAGCGATTTTAAAAATCTGTGACGTTATCACAATGTGAAGTCTTTGACTGGCGGGGCCAGCAGGAGAAACACTACTCACCATATTCAGTGGGCCGCGTACCCAGGAAGTAAACCCGCGAGCTAGAAACTTTGTTAAGCGTATGCGCCGGGCGAGCAATTCTTGGACTGAACAGGCTGAATAGGGGGTGTTGTATGCTGTACAAATTGTAAAGCCCTTTGAGGCAACTGTGTGATTTCTGACTTGACTTGACTGCTAATGCAGGGCATGGGAAGACCCCTGACAGGCCGCTATGATCTGCAAGGCGAGGGTGACATGACCGACGGAGATGGCTGAATGCGCCAGTAGGCTACTTTTTCAGTAGCCTTGCTAGCTTGTCTACTTGAACTCGCAGAAGTGAGTGTAAACACTGAGGAAAATGTTGATTCCCTTTGTTGAAAGAACGTGGGAACAGTGTTGTTATACGTGAAAAGGTACTTTTTATTTTTATTTTATACACAACCAAAACATACACAAAAGTTTGGCAAGTATATTCTACATTTATCATTTTCTGCCTACGTGTCCCATAAATCATGCGGGTCTTTCTCCCAAATGACTACAATAGGAGGCTAATTAACATTTGAGAAACTGGTCCATCTGGTCTGTGAGAGAGTATCATCACTAAAGGATATGATACAAGAAAGGTGTCCCAAGGCACCCCATATGTTCCTGTTGCCCAGTGTGGATACTTACAAGGCACTGAGCCAGTGAAAACAATGTTGTTGTTCAATAAAAGGGGCATTTCATTAAAGTTTGATTTTATTTATAGAAACTGTCCAATGCCATGCCAAACAGCTAAATAGAACCCATAGGTTTCACTTCATTATTTAAACACCTGAGAAAAGCGAGGCATTAAATAGAGAAGGCGTTTTCTATAGCTCTCCGGGGGATCACAGATTAGTCATACTTTATGAAAAAATACAGTTGGGGGGGGGAAATTTCCTAGTTTTAGGTGATGATAAGGTTGATTGTTTTATTTTATTTTGCTTTTCTTTCCATATTACCCTGCATGAAGGGATTCAAATCTGGATGCTGAAACTCCAGCATACACTGCAGAGGTGTCTGGATTTTACCCTACAAAAAGGTCTCTTGCCACTGATCCACATAGTCCCAGATATTTGAGAAAAATGTACTCTGTGTTAAGCCAACTGTGACGTCTGAGCTGTTCTGCCAAGAAACATGTTCACGCCTTTTAGATATTTGCATTTTACACCTTAGTGACAGTCTAATAGGCTTCCCTATTGGGAAGACTCAAACTTTAATTGGTAGCAGTTGACCTCTGATCACCCTGGGGCTGTTGAAAACCTCCTCCTCCCGGCAGTTCAAAGTTCCAGTTCTAGCCCCCCGTGGGCCAAGCTCCCAGTCCAGGCAGAGTAAGCTAAGCTAATACGACAGCTAGCTGCACGGCTAGCTGCGCTAACAGCAGCTATAGTTAGCAGCAGTTAGCGGTTACTTTCATCAGGACAATCCTCAACTCTTTTGAGGCAGAGCAGCCAATGGACGTCGCAGGGAAAACCAGAATTTTTTTTTTTCCATAAAATATGATCCAGTGTCACCAAAATGAGTGAATAAAGTTATAAAAGTTGTGTTTTTTGTACACTAATCAGCGAGGCCGGCCCCCAGAAGCACTCTGCTCCGGCGGCATCTATCGTTTTTCCAAAGTAATTCTCATTTGTGGTCTGATTAACAGTAAGTTCATCAAATTCAGTGCCTCATATCGCTATCTTCCAAGCTAAGATACTGTCACTGTCGTATGCTCAGGGTTCAGAGGCTTCTCCCGGCCCCTCTCGGCCCCTCCGTAGGCTTCTGGAAGTTAGCCAATCAGAAGAAAGTGAGGACAGTAAGGACTTTTTTTGAACTGTGAATCGTGCAAAGCTACTCGAGTGGAGTCCCAGTCCTAGAATAAAAATGTAGAGCTGGAAATTAGGATAATAGGTCCCCTTTAACTTGAGTGTGAAGCGAGTGATTTCATGGAAATGATGGAACTTTTCATGCTTCCATTAGTTTCTGCTTGTGAATAACAAGGAGTGCATGCTGTAGACATGGTACACACTTACAAGAAGTGAACTACTTCTTAGAGTAAAAGCTATCAGATTTTGAAAGGGAGCTTCTCTCTGGTGAATTGACACACAGGGAAATTATACTTGTCCTTCATGTGCTCGGGATTGCCCTGAAAGTACTTGACGTTCTGCGGTTTGCATGATAATATGCATGAATAAAGTAAAGTATTTTGTGAAAAACGGACTATTTATGCTATGAAAAGATCTTCAAATGTTATCTGCAGACTAGGTTTTGTCAACCATGTGGGAGAATCCAGTGAAAAACTGGCCAATTCCTTGAAAAGCTGACCTTCCTTGGGACATAAGGGTTTTTTCTGCAGGCTTTTGGTTACATCCATGCATCTCCAAATTTGCTTTGCTACTTCTAAAGCTACGGAGACCATTTGAAAACCATTGTAAAATCTGAAAAATGCACCTTCGCAAAGCTAAAAACAGGGCTGCATTTGTGTTTTGGAGATGTGTGGTTTTCACAGGGCGCCGGCAATACGCTCTGTGCAGAAGCAAGGCATTCACGAAGAAGAACGTAATGAAGACAAATCAGTGATTTCCCCTTTTTAATTCTCTTAAGACATAACGGAACGCTTGTACTAAAGGTAAACACTTTTAATCCATTACGGCGTTAGAGAGTGTGGGGCAAATGAATATATGGGAGCATTAGGCTAATGATTCGAGAGTTTGTAGCTCCATGATTAATTACAGGTGCACACAAACTCATCAGACAAATAACAAGATGCAGCTCACACACACACACACACACACACACATACACGGACATATTTACTGCACACATGTGCGACCAGACATGCAACCTCTGACGTTCACGCACACAAACTCATTATTATGCAGGGTGATGATCTATTCCGTCTCTCACTCTCACACACACACACAAATTAATCATTTCAAAGAGCCTCGAAAAAAATGAAGACTGATTGGCGTAATTGCATTCACAATTGATTGTCTGGGGTGTATCCAAGTTTTCGTGATGCTCTTGGGTCAGATACCTTCGGGGATGTCATTGCCTTGCAGTATTCCCACATACTGAAGACATTGTGTTTTCGAACATTTAAAGCAAGCCGAGGTGTAAGTTAAACCAGGAGTAGGGCCCAAAGTAGTGAACTGAACTTACATGTGTGTAATCTGTGGAGTGCTTCTCTAATGTCGTGTTCTGACGATGGAGTCCTCACACCCTTTCTGGTCTCAGGCCACTTTTAAGGCTCCCAATCTTATCCATGGGGCTCACCAGTGTTGTAACATTTTGACCAGACGCAAAGATTTTGTCGTTTCGTTCCTCCATCTCATTGTACTCTGACGATATACATTTTTTTTTTTTTATACAAGTTGTCACTATTTAACATAGTTTACTATCTAAGCGGGCAATATTTATCTTTTTTTAAGTTGCACTAATTACTTTTTTTGGCCACTTGGGGGTAGTGGAACACAGCATTAATAAAAAAGATGCGTCAGACGCGTTCCGACAGATCCACCCCTCCATCTGGCCGGGTTCACGTCGGGCCAATCACAACCGTAACCGTCCAATATGGGGCGCGTTTAAGCGCCGTTGAGATGGCTGCCGCTGACGTGGAGTGTTCTGAATCCGCTATCACTCGTTTCGTTGCTCTGATTGGTTGTAGAATCCAGATTCTGGATTTTGGTCTGTGCCCGTTGATAGCGCCCCTTGGAAATAAAAAAAAACAAAACAAAACATAGAGGTTCAATGCTAGGCTAGTGTTAGCAAAGCAATTGCTTACTTACACATCAAGCAGATACAGAGCAACATTGTCATTCATTTGCAGTCGTGTTTCTTGCTAAGACCAATGTTAACTCTTTTGTCTCTATTTTGGTCACCACCAATTCGTAAGAAAACGTTTCTTTAGCTGCTGAATGCTCCACTACGTTCACCAGCTAGTCTCTTAACTTTGTCTGTTGTTTGGGTTAAAATGACTTTATTAAGGTTAAGGGATGTTCGTCGCGTGGGTTAACTACTTGGTTAAGGTTGGGAAACTATAGCCTCCATGATTAAAAGAAACCAATGTTGACTGTTGGTACAAAATGCAGAGAAAAAGACCTAAGTGCTAAGGTTAAAGTGCAGGTTGACACAAAATACGTCTCTCTATAGTGGGTAATACATAGATGGTGTTGCGAGGTGGAAGGAGAGGCCCTGTTTTGTGAAACCAGATCAAATTGGTGCAACCAAAAACCAGAAACTCATGAAACTCATGTCGATAGTTACTCAGCTGGCCGTTTAACCTCTGCAGCATTTACCACGTCTGCCTCTTTCTGCTTTGTCTGCCTTTCTCGAATGGCATCAAGGCTGACTGGATTGTATGCACATGAAACGGCGTAAGAGGAGGTGACCTTTCCTGCATGAATCCACCGAAGAAAGATGATTGTGTGGTAACATTTGTGTCGCACTAAATGTGCAGAAAAAACAAGCAAGTGTTTATTAAGGATGCCAGTGGGGGGGGGGGGACATGAGAGAAATCCAATTTCAGTGCACACCGGAGTTGCATTTTAATGTGACGTAATTCAACTATATCAAGGGTCTACAAGCATTTGCTTTTGAGACATCATAGCTCATTTCACTGATTAACTTGACTCTCGATGGCATATGGTTGCAGACCACTGAACTAAATCGCATTTACTCACAACAGTATGTTATCGGCAGGTGTAATGGCAATCTTTCATTTTTATGTTTCTGGGTTTTGGAATTTCACCAAGTTCATTAGGAACCAGTGAGGCGATCAGCAGGCCAACGTCTGACCATGTCTCAAGGAAAAATGTACAGACCTGGGATAGACCTTTATATGGGAGGCTATATAAGAGAGGTGTGCTGAAGATCTTGAATGCCAAATGAATAGTTACAGAGTGAGGCAGATGTGATGTATATAAGCCCAGCAATCTTATCTGTGCCGACACAGGCCAGGGTTACACTTGATGTGCTTTGGGCACAATCAGTTATGGCGATAACACAAGCTGTATTCACTTATCCCTGGCTACGCTGACTTGGAAATGTGATACATCAAGGATAGCGGGCTGTGATGCGATGTGAATGGGACACATAGTACACCATATGGCCAAAAGGATGTGGCCAAACAATGCGGATGCTAGGGATGCACTGATGGGAATTTATCCAATTGGTAGAGGTGCCCACCCTGGCCTGATTAAAACAGTCATGACAAAGACAAGACAAATCCGTTTCAAATGCTGATGTTGTGACTTCAGTGCTTTTTTTTCGAAGGAAATATGGAAAGAAGAAAAAAAAAAAATGAAATAAGAACTAATATTTGGAACGTGGCTCAAGGGGTTTACTCCCATTCAGCCACAAGAGCATCAGAGAGGTCCAACCCTGATGTCGGGTGACGAGGTCCGGCTCGCAGACGTCGCTCCAATTTCCTCCCAAAAGGGATGTCAAGTTCTCCCACACCAAACTTGGGACAAACCATTTCGTTATGGAGCTGGCTTTGTGTTGGTCCCTTTCCTGTTTCAACATGAACCAGTGCCACACATACCACAGCATTTATAGCCTAAGCTTACTTGCAAGAAAACTTTAAAATACAGAGCTCAACAATAAAAAAAAATACAGATAAAGATACAATAGAATGACTATGAAACTCAATGACAAGCACCAGATCGTTCATGTCAATATGACTGATTCCTCCTTTAAAAAAACGGTTTGGACTTGAGTTTAAAATGATCCCAGTCAAGTTCTGTGGGTAAGGACGTCCACATGTTGATCCCCCAACCGAAAAAGCTGCCTGTCCGAATGAGGCCGTGTTGCTCTTTGGATTTTTTGTTGTTGAAGTTTATTTTTCTGTATTTTTTTTTTTTGTGGGACTACATAGATACATCACTTCAAAGGCAAACTACCATATCATGCTTCTGTTTACTCCAGATGAAAACGGACTGTGGCGCGCATCACGCATGTGTGTGGCAGAGGACTTTCACCCCCCCTCGAAACCCCAGCTATTAGAACCGCACATTTGCGAAAGCTTTCATGAACTGGGGTGTAGACTGGCCCAGCGTGGTGCCACAGCAATCAGACAGAGAAGCAAGATGAACATTGACTTCTGTGTTACACTTGAATCTGAAGTCAAGGGAGATGCCTGCATTATTCCAACGACATATTTATTGTAAAAGCTAAACTACGAAGCTCCCAAGCATAAATATGCAGTGGTGGAAGAAGTACTTAGATCCTTCACTTTTGTAAAAGTAGCAATACTTTACTTAACCTATCAAAACTAAAAGTACTATAATATATATATATATTATAATTAGCATTTTGAGGTAAGTTAACTTCTTTATATACTGGTGGGTAGTTTAACCTGTAGCAATACATCAGATGTTTAAACACAAATCACATCATTTCTTTGTAAAATTCTAATTTGAAAAGGTTACTGCTTATTACAGCTGTGAAATAACTGTAGTTTTGGGGGGGGGGGGGGGGGTTCTGTGAAATGTGGTGACGTAGAAGTGTAATGTCACATAAAATGGAAATAATCAGAACCCTTTGTGTGTGTGTGTGTGTGTGTGTGTGTGTGTGTGTGTGTGTGCACACACACAAATGCATTATCAAACACACGCTCTCTGTTGCTCCCTATAGTCCGCCAGCTCTCTGATAAACCAAACCATGAATTAAGTCCTGGCCTCCAAGCCTGACACACACACACACACACACATACACGCTCACTTCCCAAGCCATCTGGCAGGATGGACTGACAGGATTGCTTTTGGAGCTGATATGTGGAGCTTTGATGTTGTCCTATCTCTTTTTTTTTTTTTTTTGGAGCTACGAGAAACTATAACCTCCGGGTAATGATCATCATAAGACAGATAATAAAGTGTCTGGTCCTCTCTGGGAATTCATGGAGGAATTAGACGTATCGAACATCCCTGAAGATGGCGCCCCGCTTGTACTTGTCTGTGACCGTAACATTCAGACAGAAGTTAACATCGGACTTATTACCTTTACTATCCTCTATCACCCCCACCCCCTCCCACCCCCACGCCCGCAAAGCTGGTAACCAACTCAACCTTATATCCACCAGGAATCCACAAACCTTTCTCTCCCCTATCCGCCGCAACCCTCGCTCCCCTTCTACCTCCTCTCTTGCCTCACCTGTCCTGTCAGCTCTTGGCAGGCTCGCCCGACCCCTCCGGCTCCGCGGTGGTCTGACTCAGTGCAGGAAATGACAGCGCTCTGAGGACCTCCTGTGTATCTCCTCTCTCATCTTCCCTCCTTATCTGCAGCTTTCCTTCAAGCCAAAAAAATCCTGTCTCCTCCAACCTTTTCTATCTTCTCTACCCTCCTTGACACCCCTCTCCTCCCTTCTACCGAGCAATTTTATTAACTACGTTGTAAAAAAAAAAAAAAAAAAAAAGATAGATGACACACGCTCCTCATTTCCCCACCCACCTGCTGACACCACCTGTCCTATATCCACATCCTCACCTCCTATTCTAACGTCCCTCTTCACCCTTCCCTCCCAATGAGGTACTAACCCAGTTTACCTCCCGCTGCCCAGCCACCTGCCCTCTTGACCCTATCCCCTCTCACCTTCTTCAGTCCATTGCATGGCAACTGTTTGCTGTCCTGGCTCCATCAGGACACCAGAAACTGTACACGCAGACTGAAAACTCATCTGTTCAGACTGCACCTTGGCCCCCATCTCTCACTGTCAATGCAAAATGCAGCAGTTCATCATATTTGATGGAGTCGATGTACTTGCAGGACTCCTGGACTTCTTGGGTTGTGTCCGCATGTTTGTCGTGCACTTGTTGTAAGTAGATTTGGATAAAAGTGTCACGTAAATAAATGTAATATAATGTATGAATCAGCTCAGGGACGTGTTTTTCCCCCTGAAGTACCATATTCTCCAGAAGCATATATCAGTGTCATAGTATTTACCATGATTTATGTGAACTTTTCATATTGTATCAGCCTCTCGAACAGTTCTAATAAAACAAGTTATGTTTGGTGTGTATCAGAGAATATGGCACTTTAAACATTAAGGGGGACGATATATTACAAAACAAACTCAAACAAACACAGCCCTGCTCTTCTTTCGCCTAGTACAACGCTCATGGCTAACACGTTAGCAAACAGTTGTCTACTTTTACAACATGAGCATCTTATTGGAGTTGTATCTAAAATCCATTCTTCCTTCAACTGTGGTTTGGTCGATATCAACTCCTCTGAAAAAATGTGGCTCTTCATGGAATATTGTATAATTCATAAAGGTGGGATTGAAAGCAAAGCTGGGGTTTTCTATCTGTAGTATTTTTTTTTAAACTTGTACATTGAAGTTTGTACCTGGAAACTCTGTGCTTCAAGCTTGCATTTTTAAATGTGCGCTTACAGTCTAAACATTTACAGTAGTTTTCTGCCTGCAATCTCTTTTTTTGCACGTTTGCACATTCATTTTGAGGCTTGCACGCTCACTTTAACAAGCGGCGAGGCAGAAAAAGAACATGGATGTGGGTGTGCGTGCTCACGGACGTTTGACGGTTTTACAACGTGATTTTGTGCACAGGGCTTCGTAAAAGAAGGGGAGAGCGATGCATTCATCTTCTGACCAATCAGCCTCCTCCACTACAGCTAATGCAATCGACCAGGTTGTGCAGAGCCCTATCACGTGACAGCCAACCAGCTGCTAGCTAGGAGATCTTAGCCGGACCACAGGAGACACTGAACGCTTCACGGAACCGCCTCAGCATGTGATGTATTAATCTCTGTAAACCCGTAGATTAAAGGTGAACAGATATTAAGACCACAACTCAGTCATGTTAGCATGCTGTTGTTGTTAGCACTGACTGCTAATGTAATGCTTTATGTGGGCTCATAATGCACCTTTACTACCTTTACTATACTTCAGCTGCGAGACTACGGTGTCTGCTTTTTGGGCTGATCAGGTGGCATATAATTAACTCATCTGAGATGTTTCTTTAGGGAACATCTACCTACAGAATGTGACCAGTCCATGCTCAGGCCACAGAACCAAAAAAAAAAAAAACTAAATGAGGCTAAAGGGCGCATGCAGCTGGAAAGCCGGATGTTGATTCTCAGTGGGTTAGACACTATAAGCAATCACAGTCATTTGACTACAAAGTCAACAATAACCTTGAAGCACGGGTTGAAATAGACAGCATGCTTCTACCTGCGTGAAGGTGGTGTTTAGATGTTCCCATCTAAACAAAGGTCTACATTAACCTTGCAGTAAACATTATATGGCGGTACATAACGTATAAGTACTTAATAAAACAGTAAAGACTTCTGTCAAACTAGCTTTCTGAAAAATGTGAAAGCCAAAAAACTCCCAGCTATAGGAGGTAGAGTCCTTGATATTGATCAATAATTCAGCCCTGTGCAGATACATATTATTGACATTTTGTGCTGCGGGGTAGTAAAAGGCTTTCTTATCAGCCATTTTAACCATCCAGAATGATCCTCCTTGAACAGAAAATAAGTTGATCGCTCTACTTTCACTTGTCAGCATAACAGAATCTAGTTGTGTGTCCTGCATATACTGCAGCACAGATAGGACGTGCTGTGTGTGTGTGTGTGTGTGTGTGTGTGTGTGTGTGTATTGATGAACCTTGAGATGCTGGCAGCTTCACGAAATGGTGATTAGTGGTGATTAGCATCAAACTCCTGCACAATCACATCAGCAACAGCTTAACTGGTAATATTGTTCAACATTAAACATGGCCATATTTTGAACTGAAGTACAGAACCCTACCGCCCCCCCCCCCCCCCCCCCCCACACACACACACACACACACACACTACACATAGATACACTTCATTCTAGAGAAATCCTTTCTTGCAGTCACATCACTGATACACAATTGAAATGACTGCTTTGTGTTTTAGCTAAAAGCCATTATGAATAAATGATCAGAGCGCCAGGAATATGGATAACACTTTACAGAAAGGCACACTCTCTCGAATTAATTATATCCTCTATGTGTCCATTTATCTCCATGAAACAATGACCAGTCTTCTCATGGCTGTAATTTAGTGTGTTTATTGATTGTGGGATATTATGGGCCGGGATGTAATGGAAGCAAACCCACCTAAACCCAGGGTACCCTCTTTTTTTACATTAAAGCACGGACATTGCTAATTTAAAGACATACATCTTGAACTCAGAATTCAAGTTGTAAAGGTAATTATCAGTCCTGTGGGTAGATGTACAAGTGTTTTTCTTCAAAGACTGGGGGTTTTGTTTATGTGGGGTTTGGGGTTTTGGGGGGATTTCCATGCCTTGTGATGATCATCAACTTGGCTACAACTAAGTATCCTAACTCCATTGCTCACAAGTGCTGTATCACACATAATAAGAAACAGTTTTAGAACAACGCTGACATCATAGCTGAGGTCACAAATCTTGTTTGTGCCATGGTGGGTAATTAGCCATGCAAATTATGGTGAGAGAAGACAGACACCGTAGCTGACGAGCTAATGTGGTGGGGATCCCAGTATTTGTCAGTAACATTATGTTTTAAAGGAACGGTCTGATGGGGTGATTCACATCAAATGTCTATCAATAAGCCCACACGTCTTCTATTCCAGAGCACCCACTGGCATATTTATTACTACGCCTTACAGCAAGGCTTTGTGTCATTTATGAAAGAAGAAATACCACATTCTTCCCTCTTGCAAAAGTTGGATTCATCCGCAACAAATTGCTAACCCTTGCTCAATTTCTCTCCACAGCCTCGCTTTGTTCCGGTATGACCAGTAGTTTATGATTGCTAATGTTAGTTAACTTTGCTTATATATGTTCAAAGACACACCTTCGCACATGCAACACACATAAATCGTGGCAACAATGAAAGTAAATACAAAAATTGCACTTGAGAAATGGGATTTGTGTGGTGGGTCAGGTGTCTTGTGTCTGCAGATAGCGGCGTTAGCAGTGTGGCATGCTAGAAATTCCAAAAATCCAATAATGAGGTTGGTAAGAGAGCGGCTTCAACATCTGATGTTATGATGCTCCACCCTTTCTACTGCCCACGGGATTCATTTCAGCGTTGACATTCATTTGTAACTTAGTTACCACACACTGTATTTACTCTGACTTAAGTATGTTCTTGAGGTTGCTTCCTAACAGTTGGCCCCTCTACTGAAGCTGTATTACATGAATGTCTTCGGTGGATGCTGCTTATTGTAAAAGGATACAGACATAATGTTCAGCTGTAGACACAGCTGGGCGTGCTGTATAAACAGTGGGGAGAGGGAGAGAATGGGCAGGTGTGAAACTGCACACACACCCACACATCACACAACCCGGTATCGCGCCAAAGTGTGTCAACATTTTGCCTCGCTTAGGAGTGAAATGAACACTTTCTCCTTCCGCGGTCAGGTTAGCAAAAAGAAAGCTTGCAAAATAACTTCGGTTTAGGCGCCAAAACTACTTTAGTTTATGGTTTCAGGTTAAAATAAGTAAGTTACAGCATTATGGCTGCAGCCATCTTGGATTTTTGGAACCAGAACTGACCAAATGTGGACGAGAGGGTGCAATATGCACGCCTACCTGTACCGATAACCTCACTGCACCTGGCTACGCCATGCGAAGTGGCTGCTGACAAAGTTGGCTTGTAATTGTACTTAATGAACAGCCGACTCCTTAGAGTGTAACAAGGTAACCCCGCCCTAAAGCATTCCCTGCTTTATCGTCTATTTTGCTCTAAATGGGACCATAATTTACAAAATGATCATCATGCTGTATTGAAACGAGCGATTGAGACCATAAACTCATGAAAATGAGTTTACAACAAAAATGTTTACTGGGCTAATAAATCAAGTAAGGTCATTTTCAATCAGACTTTTCTTTTTGCAACCAGTGGAGACGCCCCCTGTTGGCCAATAGAAATAATGCAGGTTTAAAGCAGGTTCACTTTTCAGACCCGGAGGTTGGTGCTTGGCTTCACACAGGAATTGAACCCCGGTCTTGTACTTCTCAGGCCCAGGCGAGGCAAAACGTGACATTGACAGGCTATCCTCTAGCTGATTGGTGGTCTGTGACACGCATCACACTGTATACAGTATGCCGCTAAATGTTGCAATGACTGTTCATAGAGGACATAACAGAATATTAGACACTGGAAGTGGCGTTGAGCCCAGCTGGACGTGATGTGTGGCACCAGGGAAACTGCAGCAGGAAGAGAGAGACAGAACGTCCTCAAACACACACACCATCTCAGACCCACTACATACATATAGTACTCCATATTAATATATTGTTATTGTTACAGGCTGCAACTAAGTAAGATATAAGAACTTGTAGTAACAGCGGGGGGGGGGGGGGGGGGTAATGTGTAAGCATGCTGAGAAAAATAGACAGACAGACAAAGAATGAGAAAGGAAAGTACAGACAAAGTAACAAATACAGAAAGGGGGGGGGGAGAGTAGGGAGAGGGAGAAATAGATACAGAGGAGAGAATGATAAGGGGGGGGGTCAGACTGCAATGCTGCAAAAGCTGTATTCTAGATGGTTTTATAGCTGTACCTGCTGTTCAGGAGACATCAGTAAATCTCTACTGCCACTCTGTGGTCAGATACGCTAATATGATAGTCAGTGACAGAAAGTAGCAAAGTGCGTTTACTCAAGTACTGTGCTGAAGTGTCATGTTGAGGTACTTGTACTTTACTTGAGTATTTCCATTTTCTGATATTTTTTTCCTGATACTTTATACTAAATATCAAAGGGGTATATTATGCTTTCTACTCCACTACATTTCTTAAGATTTTACTATTAAAAAAAAACATATGACGAGCTTATCAAATACAAATGCAATTATCCAATATTTCATATTTTTAAAAAAAAAAAGCAAAGGTTAGAGAAAATACATTTTTTTTGAAAAGAATTGAAAAAAAAATTCAGATTATCAGTTCAGCAGAACTTTAGCAAACCTCTAGGTTTGGAACCACCGGACTAAACTACCTAACAATATATAAAGTAGTTCAGGTTCCACCTCGACCGGCTACGTCAGTAAAATGCGACTTGCACCCATCGGTAATAACGTCAACAATATAGGGCCAAGGATTCTTTATCTCGGAAATTAAATTTACAATCAGCAGAATAAAGAAAAAAACATGACTGACTGGTGACCTCTTGCCCAATGTAAGCTGGGATTGGCCCCGGCCCCCTGTGACACTGTAAAGGATAAATGGATATAGCTAATGGATGAGTGGTTACTTTAGATTGGACATTTTAGATTCAACCTATAAACAGAGCCCAGAGACCTTCGGGAGCTGTAATGGTGTCATTTCACCAGAGGGTGGCAGCAAAAAACAACAACAACAAAAAGGCCACGACCCAATTCATGCAAATAAACAAACAGAGACAGAGGGAGAGAAATAGGGAGACAGAAAGATAGATTAAAAAGGGAGAGTAGATAGAGAAAGAGAGGAGTAGAGAGACAGGGGGGGCTGCCCAACTGCAGCCTGTGACGGAACCCCTGAAAGATCACAGAGGGATTTATTGTCTTTTTCTGAACTACTCTACTTTACATGACCTGGCAATATTTTCTACACCCCCCCCCCCCCCCCCGCCCCCGAGCTACAAAAAAAGTTAAATATAAACTAATGTGTCACAGCCATAATCATAACATGGCGGCTGTAGTCACGATCACAGCTACAGCTCACGCAGTGGAAAGAGCCGTCCCGCTGCACTGATTCAGACCTCTGCGTCTGAGCCGGCCACAGCTGAGGCCGCGTCCACATATTTTGCGAGGTAAATGAAACATCGCAAGGGACGCAAGAATGAGCGCAAGGTCACAAACAAAACCTGACCTGGCTCCATAGCCTGTTACGAAGATAGATGAACCAACTTGAGCCAGATGAAATCACAAACACCACCGATTTGACACATTGTCAGATCAAAATCTATATAATTGGATAATTTTTTTTACAGAAAAAAAAAAAAACGTTGTTATGGAAGCATAAAATTACGTCACTGCATAACACTTTATGGACTGATCTCCCCTTGTATGCCTTTCAATCACTATTACATCCAGTTGCCATATCATAAGTGCATCATTACTAATTAACTTGCATTAAGGACATAATATAGTGCAAATGAATCAGAAATTCATAACTTTGAAAACCTCACAAGATGGATAAATGAATGTTGGAGTCATCCCAGTGTCGGCAAGAAGCTCATTTGTGGTCTGATAAACGGTTCATCAAAGTTCATCCAATTCATTCATTCCCGACATGGATAGTGAAAGTAGAACTGCACCGTGTATCCCCTGTTTATGTTGGTCTGAAAAGGACTCGTTTTTAGCTTCTCGCGGTCCAGATGGCCCATGTTTTCTCCTTGTGTGAGGGAGCTACTGAACATCCAGTTGTCAATTCCGTTGCGGGAAAAAAAGTTAAGATATTCTAACTCTGAACGGCAGTGCTGTCTACCGTCACCAGTATTCTCTGCTGGCCTCGCCTAATTTTACCGCCCTGTTCTCATTCACTAAAATCACAGTGACTAAATGACTCTGTCTGGTCGTCTTAAATGACCTGTCCGACCCGGTTTAGTGTTCTGGGAACAATCCCAGTTCTCTTTGCATGCTTGGGCAGCCATTTGTGAACACACACGCAAGACTTTTTCCATCAAAAAATGCCAGAAATGCATTCAGAACGTCCACACCTCTCGTGTCGACAAGGAGTGGGATTAAGCACAAACAGCAGCGCGTCGCATCGTGGCTTCGATCAGCAAAGGAACCTGGTCGCTTGCGTCTTTGCCGATGTTCTCTCCGCCTCCTTATGGTTGGATCGGACAATTGTAATCCCTTTATTTGCTGTACAATTGCGTCCTTGTTGTCGAAGTGTGTGAACAATATGTCTGCTCTCGACAGAAATAGTCTTATATAGGGCTGGAACAATGCATCCACGTCATCGATTAGGTAAATACGTCTATTTTGTCTCAATTAAAGTTCATAAATTTGATTTGACTACAATGTTCAGGTTGTCTCAACTTAAGTTGCAAAGTTGATTGAACTTTCACAGTGAATACTGACAGTTCCTAATCGTTATTTTACATCATCAATGCAAGAAAACCTTCCTTACCTAGTTGAACAAACCCACATTTCTCCATGATTGTAACTCACAGTTTCAAGTTAAAATAACTTCACTACTTTTTCAAGTTAAGAGGATTTAAATTCCAAATTTGATTCAACTTGCATGTATAAGTTATCTTGACTGATAATTGCAAGTTTGCTCGTTTTCATAAACGTCACTGAATTCTGTCAATCTGTCAAAGAAATGTAACCATTTATTTGAAAAACAATATTATACATGAACTTAAAGTAATTATATGGCATTCAGAACCACTAGATGTCGCACTAGAGCACCAGCATCTCCGACTAAAACAACACTGTCTCATTGATTATAATAGAAACGCATACGTTACGTGTTCGATATAGCCCGCCTGTAACAAGCTGAACTAAGTGACGTGTTCGTTCTGTTTGTCTGTCTGTACGTACAGAACTTCAGGGAAAGTTCCCTTTACGTTATTTTTTTTAAAAACCTTGAGAGAACCCTTAGGGAACGCTCTCTGAAGGTTCGCGAACTTTATTCGTACCTGAATATAATAAGTAGTTTGTTAGATTCTACAGATCCATCCAGTTTTCATATTGTTGTAGAAACCAAATAAACCAGAGACTTTTCGTGTAATTTGAAGATAACGTCAGCAAGTGACGAGCGAGTGTTTTGCTCAGACTTTCCAGTGTTCAGCCGGGCAGGAGAGTAACCTGCCCTTGGATAGAGTTGGGCACATTTTGGTATATTATACATTTGGTATATTGTGGCACATCTTATTTATTTATGATTTGGAACTGAGCTACCCTAAGAAACTGAAATACACACTTGAGGTTTTTCCAAAAGATCTTCTTAGAGCTGGAGGATGTGAACAAAAAAAAAATTCCCTCCAAGTTCCATGATCTGAACATGGAAGGGATTCACGGTACATGGAAGACACGGGGGACCTCCTGCCCCGATGAAGATCCCCAGAATGGTCCCTCCATTAGCGCAGATGGACAAGAAAAAAGACGTTTATAAGTGTGAGACACAATAAATGATTTCTTTAAAATGCTGGTATGCAGTTGTTGCCCTTCATAGCCTTCTCACCTGAGAGACAATGTAATTTCCCATGTTGACACATAGTTGCCTTCAGAACGGCAACTGCTTGAACTGTAGCGTGTAGACCACATCAGTACACTCCTTGCATAGTGATCCTTTTGAAACATTGTCCAAGATGCCCCGCAGATTAGACAGCATCTTCCTCTCTTGACACCACCGTCAGAGAGTCCAGCTCCACCCCCCCCCCCCACAACGTCGCTGGCCTTGCGGATCAGTCTGTTAAGTATATGTGACCACTTGATCTGGGCTATGAATAATTTAGACCCCATGACGTATACTCTCGTATGTTAAATGCAACCTACTCCTTTCATAGGGTTCCTCGGAGCGATCGGTGCCATCGACTGCACCCACGTTCCCTTCTCTACGCGTCTGGGTTATAATGAAGCCAATTTTGTCATTCCACAGCCTCAACGTTCATTTTACATTCCATTTGCACATTGATAACATTAACATTCCACTCATTTTCATTCAGTATGGTATATATACTTTACACCTTTATTGTATGTGTGCTTTTGTGAGCTACATGTGTCTCTTGTCATGTATGTGATAGTCGCTGCAACAGAAACATTGCCCCCTGGGAGTAAAGAAAGCACACTATCTATTATTATCGTTTGCTCTCATGTTCCTGGAGAAAAAAGAAACTACCTTTTAGTTTTTTTGTGCACAAGATTGACTACCAACGTGCTCTTGTGGTATTCTCACATCGTCTGCTCCAACCTGAAACAAATAAGCCAACAACAACAACATAATACAATTTTAACATTTAAGCACTGTCCCTCTGCAAGGCTCAAAAACAAATTGGTAACAAGTGTACCCCCAAAAGCACACAGACATCGTCTCGTCATCCAGGGCCCCTGCCTGAGAAAATAATACATGTAAATGGCCTATTTAATCCATGATCGGCAACCACAGGTGGCATGCCAGTGCATGACCCCTGTGTGGGACAGTGTGTAAGTGGGTGGTGGCAGCAACACCAGTGTCTCCCCATCAGCTGTATAAACACGTGTTACTTACTCCCACAATAATGAATGTATTTAAGTTGGTTTTATTAGCAACCCAGAAGTTGCTAATGTACAAATGTGGCCTGTTGGGGGCTGTCACTTCCACCAGGGCCTGATGAAAACTCCATCCACTCCTTTCCATTAAGCAGGAGTGCACTGCGTAGGAGGGCCCCCACCTGTCTCCTTTTGCCTTGTACTTTGCAGCACTCGCCCATTGTCTGGTGCCTGCCGTTACTTCCCTTTCCCCGATTCACTCTGGCTGAACGTTGCAATTCCTCTGTAAATCAGAGTGCGTCCCTGCCGCTCACGCAGAGGACGTCAGTTGAGCAGGCGGCCCTTCAGTGTGGCCCAGGACGCATCCGCGCCCACACACTGCGAAAAGGACGTGCGTCTAGAGCTGTGCACTGGTGATGCACATGTTAATACCAGGTCTGAACAGGGCCTTAGTGGCTTAGGAGAGGCGGGGAACTGCACACCCAGGGCATTCTGAAAGTGAGCCTACTCACTGCTGCTGTTTTTATATTTACTGCAGCTGACAAAATAAGACTAAAATGGTCAAACGCGCCGTAAGAATACATCTAAGCGACACATTAATTCAAGAGAATACACAAATGTAATTATAGTCAGTTTTTTTGCCAGCTGTCCTTCCTATATCCAACTCTATCTAACTGGTACCGCTCCACCTGCCCTGCACCGGCTCTGGTTCCTTTCCCGCCCAGAGGGGTGATGTTCCACATCCCTGGAACCCAGTCTACGGTGCCGGGGGTCAGCACGCCTAGGTCCAGCACAGCCTGTTGACTGTTCACTCAGATTTCTTTATTTCACTGGATGAATGCAATCATATAAACATTGTTTTGTCGCGTGAAACTGTTTTATATTTTTAGCCTTTTGGAAGATCTGGAGTAATAAAAGGAGGTTTGGTTTAATAGTGTGTCTTTGTTTTACAAGCAGCTGTATTGTGTGAGATGCGATGGAACTTGCAGTTGCTTCTTCCTACTTGTTTTGATGTATCTCACACTGGGCGCACACTACGAGAGCCTTGATTTCAATACAGCACAATGCAATCTGATTCAATCTGGGTGTTTGGGAAATTCAATTCACATGTAAGTTCAAGAAAGCTTCTCAAAGACTGTTTTTTCTGGATGAGTAGCTTACACACAGATCTGTGGTCCTCCTCCTGTTTTATAATTCCTTCTTTTGATCGTTCATTTCTTGGCGTCTTGTGCCATGTTTTTATATCAAACACATAAATATTTTATATATACACTTAACAGCGATCTTCTGCCGCTGAGTGTCACTGTTAGATTCACCATTTTTTTTTTCTCTTCTATGAAATGTCTTATTTCACCCACAATGCATTGTGCGACAGTCACTTGTGTGGAGGAAGGTCTGGCCTGGCTATGCCAGAGTACTGATAGGGAGGCTTTATGCGACAGGTAAATGTAAGGGTCGTGTCGAGATGGTAACCCTAGATTTGTGAAACTCTCGCACGCAGTTTTGGTTGAGGTTTAGAAACAAACCTACTTTTGTTAGGTTTAGGAAAAAGTCATGGTTTGGGTTAAAATGATGAGTCAAAGTTGACTTTGTTTGTCTCGCAAGAGTTTAGCAAATGTAGGGTTACTATCACTATACACGACCTGACTTAAAGTTATATTGAAGTCAAAGGGTGGGTCTATTTTTATGCAACTGGCCACAGTAGCCAAGATACTACTTTGAGGTAATGTGTCCTCTCAGAAAAGAAACACAGTGAACACAGTCTGTTACAGTAGCATTCAACAAATGCAGAAACACAGTCACGGCAGCAGGCTCACCATGACATTTATCTGGCAGATACCGG